>NW_021680466.1:123084-217291 GCF_001412515.2 Diachasma alloeum | reverse complement strand
GGGGGGGGGGGGGGGGATTTCCGCTCTGACGAAATTTGAGAATTGCCGATGTTTTAATTTGTTCTCCGGTTGGATTGCTTCGGCAAATATAAATGCAAAAGGTGATCCATACACTGACCGGTTGCATGGTTCACACAGTCTTGGATAGACTGGCACGTGCATGACCCAGTCGTGGGACGAAAATAATAAGGGTTTAATAAGGTGGTTTACGATGTTGAAAGCCTTAAAACACAACAAATTGCTCATATTTTGCTCATTGATGTGGTTTTTCAGAGGTGAAATTATTCAATAGAAACATTAATTCTACGATTTGCAGTTCATTTTTTCATCCTTTGTTATTCATTCATCCTAATAATTTAGTGGATAGATTTTTTCTCGTGCTTAATGTGTTGATCGTAAAGAGTACAAAAGTACAAATTGCTCACATTTTGCTCATTGATGTGGTTTTTAGAGGTGAAATTATTCGATAGAAACATTAATTTTACATTTTGCAGTTCATTTTTTCATCTTTTGTTATTGATTCATCCTAATAATTTAGTGGATAGATTTTTTCTCGTGCTTAATGTATTGATCGTAAAAAGTACAAATTGCTCGAATTTTGCTCATTGATGTGGTTTTTCAGAGGTGAAATTATTTGATAGTAACATTAATTCTACGATTTGCAGCTCATTTTTACATCCTGTGTTATTCATTCATCCTAATAATTTAGTGGATAGATTTTTTCTCGTGCTTAATGTGTTGATCGTAAAAAGTACAAAAGTACAAATTGCTCACATTTTGCTCATTGATGTGGTTTTTAGAGGTGAAATTATTCGATAGAAACATTAATTTTACATTTTGCAGTTCATTTTTTCATCTTTTGTTATTCATTCATCCTAATAATTTAGTGGATAGATTTTTTCTCGTGCTTAATGTATTGATCGTAAAGAGTACAAAAGTACAAATTGCTCACATTTTGCTCATTGATGTGGTTTTTCAGAGATGAAATTATTCGATAGAAACATTTTTGTAATATCTGCCTCGAAAGTTCACTTTTCGAAACCGTTTAGTGTGTGTAAAGTGGTTGTTTTACGCACAATGTGCTAAAGTTCAGAGGTCATGCGTAAAGCTTCGCTTTACGCACTCGAAATTCACTTTACGCACGACCTTGAACTTTGCGCACACCGTTAACAAAAGCAACCACTTTACCCCCACTACCGTTCCAAACAGTGAACTCGGTAGGTATTATAAAAAATAGGATGTGTTACGCGTGCGGACGAAAAAGGGGTTCTTTACGCACTTGTAACACAATATACTATAATTCTACATTTTGCAGTTCATTTTTTCATCCTTTATCATTCATTCCTCCCAATAATTTAGTGAATAAATTTTTTCATCACGCTGTGACGAAAAGTGAACTTTTCGGCACGCTCCGCGTGCCTAAAAGTCCAATTTCCGCCACATTGTGATGAAAAATATTGTTCGTAACTCGTGAAAAAATGTTTTTTAGCTCGTGGGATTATATCACTCGCCTTCGGCTCGTGATATAAACCTCCCGCTCGCCAAAAAACACTTTTTTGCACTCGTTATGAAATATACTATTTTCTCGTGCTTAATGCATTGATCGTAAAAAGGATCTTGGAGTGTTGAGAGTACTGGTGAAACGATGTCGGATATTGTTCAGCAGCTCTTTCCTGAAAGCCAATAATCATAAAAGAGTTTATCTATCGGTGATTGAAGCGAGTGAAGTAACTTGCACGTGAAAATATAAGGTTGGAAAAAAGCCGATGGAAATGATGCTGTAGAAAATGCAGCATTATCTTTGTGAAGTTTTCTCCGAGCGAAAAAAAATTATAAAATAAAGAAATTATAAAAAAAAAACAAATAGGAAATTGGCGATATGCTTCTGAACGGTTATTTTGCACATTATTTTCTTCTATCATGTATAATTCGTTGATTCCTGAATTTTATTAGATTGAGTAAGATTACTTTTCATCACGCTGTGATGAAAAAGTCCCTCAAAGTCCAATTTCCGCCACATTGTGATGAAAAATATTGTTCGTAACTCGTGAAAAAATGTTTTTTAGCTCGTGGGATTATACCACTCGCCTTCGGCTCGTAATATAAACCTCCCACTCGCCAAAAATAGTATATTTCGATACGAGTGAGACAGAATTTTCACGAGTGTGAAGTTGACGGCCCGAGGCGAAGCCGAGGGCTGCCAAACACACGAGCTGAAAATTCCTGTCTTACATGTGTCGAACAATAGTTTTTGACAGTGATGTTACGTTCACCGAGTGGCGAACTGTGCCTTTTTTCGTTTACTAGTAAACGAAAAGACTTTTCGTTTACGAGTAAACGAAAAGGCACTTTTCGACACGAGGTGAACGTAGCAGCAGTGTCAAAAACACTTTTTTGCACTCGTTACGAAATATACTATTTCAACTAATTTTAGTAGATTTTCAACTTATTTGAATGTTATCATCATTATTCTTATTTGCCCTTTCTTCTATGCAACCGATTGTCTTCTTGTCAATAGAAAAATTTTATTTCTACATACTTGAATGAATTTGAAATATCACATTTGAAGAAACCGTCAGAAAGCTCACCTTCAGGGAAATTCATGAAAAATTCAAAATTTTCAACAATTATCATTGAAATTAAATCAACCAATATAGCTATCGTAATCATCTTTTAACTTCGACTCAAAGGCATTGAAACAAGCATTTTAAGCTATGATTGAATTCATTTGACGTATGATATTCTAAGAAATCTCCGGAATTCTGATTTTCAGAAAATCAAAATTTTTTGCAAATTTTCAAATAAATCAAAATAACAATTATTGCCATCGCCTTCATCTTCGAACTCGGTCAAAAGGACATCCAAACGATTTTTTAAAGCCACCATTCAATTAATTCTGAACATTTTTTTTAGCTATTGGGGCCAACCAATTTTCGACTTGACTAAGTCACACCCTTCCAGGCTGACCCTGCACGAAAAAAATTATTTGGTGAATTTCAACAACTAATTGTTGAAATTCACCAGTTAATTGTTAAAATTCAACTATTTGTTAAAATTCACCAACTAGTTATTGAAATTTACCAATTAATTTTTTGAAATGCACCAATTAGTTGTTGACAAAAATACCAACCAGATAGTGAATTTCAACAACTACTTGAAATTCACCAATTACTTGTTGAAGTTCACCAACCAGTTGCTGGAATTCACCAACCAGTTGTGTTGGAATTCACCAACCAGTTGTTGAAATTCACCAAATAATTTTCTCCGTATCAAGAAAAATTCGTCAAATTCTCCCCCTTCATGGACTATCAAGTGAATTTATCGTGACCCCCCTCCCCCCCCTTGTCGTCATCGATCACTCCGTATTTCTCGGTACAAAATTCTTGGGACACCCGTTTAGTCAAGTTCTCCTCTCAGCGTTACGGCGCTCGCGCTTCTTAGCGATTGTCCTAGAGCGCAGGCGTTGATATCAAACCACCACCATCAACACCAATATTATTGGCTCAGGGTGGTTGCCTTGATATTCCAAAGACACTCTGACTGGGATCGTGCGTAACATCGGGACGCGCGCGATCCCACTGTTCTTCACGCTATTGTCAACGTGAGAATTTCAGAGGGAAAAAATAAAATCTACGTTGAGTAAAAAAGGCTAGTGAATCGGTCACTTCAAACGATGTGAATGTGAATATAAATAACGAATAGTTATAAATATGATGAATTAAGCTGTTAATCTATTGACGGATTTATTGGTTTTTTTCGCTGAGAATTGATTTTTCAGTGCATTCGGAGATGGTGGATATTTTTATATAGAGTTACTGATGATCATTATGTTGAAGTGGTTCATTATTTTATTCGAGTGTTAATGAGTGCGAGTTACAAGGTGGATGGCAGTGTATTGTTGCCTCGCTCAATGATGATTTGTAAAAATTACATCGGTTTTAATATTGAATAGGCAATTATTTGACACATGGCACGACTCGAAAGTAAGTTTTTCATTTTCAATATGTCTTGATTTTTATTATCTTTGTGAGACAAGTCGAGAATAAGATCTCGGAGACGAAAATAATTGATAAAATGACGATGGGTGACTTTTTTTAGAGAAAACGATTTTTCACGCAATATTTTATGCAGAAGTCTGACTCAATAATACTTATTAGTAGCCATAATCTCAGATGTTTATTTTAATTGATAAGTTTTACGCGTGTTATGGAACGCCTCATTAACTTTTAATTGAAAAATTTTAAAAACGGGAAAATCTTGAAAACTTTTATGGACGGGTATTCATATTTTGATCGGTCTTGATAGAGGGCGGCAAGACGAGTATTTAAAAAAAAATTAATCGGACCAGTAGTTGGGGAGATATTGAACAGTGCAGTTTTTCACAAAAAGTTGAATATTCTTCTAAACCGCTTGTCCCATATCGTCTACTCACAATCTCGTCCTGTAATATCATAGGAGCTACAATCTCACCAAATTTCAACATCCTATCTAAATTTTTTCAGAAGTTATCGTGCACAGAACGATTTTCTCATAAAAACGCAAAATGCCGATTATGATCATACTGTCTCTAGTTACACAGCAATATTGTGATTTGATTTGATAGATATTATCACAAGGAATATTTTGGCGTCAAAAATATTCAATTCAATCACGTAGTTTTCGAGATATTGAGGAAAAGAGATTTTTGAGAAATAGCTGTATCTCGGAAACTACTTGAGCGATTGAGCTGAAATTGTGCCCAGAAGTGCTCCAAAGTAATACCAATTATGTGACGAAATTTCAGATTTTTAGCTTCAACTTTAGTCCTCTTTCTGTGAAGATTTATAAAAAAAATTCGAAAAATTTGCACACACATCCATACATACACACATTTTCTAAAAAAGTCAAATCTTCACGTTGCGTACCATTGTACATCATTTCCAGGCAAAATTGGATGATCATCAAGATCAACGACTACAAAGCTTGCCTTCGGAAGCAAAAATAATCATTAGAATATCCAATTACTCCCCCACCATGTTTCTGAGTTCTAAAAGCCATCGCAAACAAGATTTTTAAACAATGATTTCTCTTCTTCTTTCTTACAGTACCGAGTATAGTGGTCCACAAGGGATGCAGTAGGTCACAAAGCAGATCATCGAGTCCAACTGGCGTAGCATCATCTGTTATGCCTGCACTACCATCGTCCGAGCATGCTATTATATCAGTCAGTGGTGGTAGTAACAGTGTGACATACAGAGTCAAAAGTGAACAGAACATGTTAGACACTAATGTCAACGTCAATGTTGACAATAGTGCAGGGGATAACGATACACATCCGTCGTCAAATTCACCTGACAAAGCCGAACTGGAATGTAACAACAGTCGAAATAGGGTGAGTACAGCAAGTTATTTTCACCGTAAAACTTGAAAGAAGCACGTAATAACGATAATTTCTTCTCCCATGCCAACAATTGCAGATAAACACAAAGGTTAAACTCCTCGTTCGCAGTCATGCGATGAGGGAGTCAACCTCCCCTCCCCGTGAGGCCCACAACGGCTCCACCTCCCCTCGTTCTCCCTCCGATCACCCGGAAAAACCCAAATACCCCTCCTCCCTCTCGCCCCCAACAACCACACCAAAGTTAAACAACAACAACAACGAGTCAATCTACAGTAACAGTAACTTAACAACTCACTCGCCCAAACAGACCCGCACAATAGCCACATCTCCCACTTGTCGCACACCCCCTCGCAATTCTCTTCAGTCATCGCCCTCCCCCAAATCATCGCCAAACTCACCACCCCCCGCCGATAAAGACCCAACTCATCGTTCCAAAGCCACAAGTCCCAATATCCCCACAAAATGCAACAACTGCGTTAAAAACAATCAGAATGATCGTCCAGGTCTCCTGCAGACCCCTGGATCACCGTCCAAATCCGCCGCCCATCACTCCCCAAAGTCGCGTTACGATTGTCAAAATTTACGACGACCCAATACACTGTCGGTATGCAACAACCAGTGTCCAAATCAGTGTTCAAATAATACCCTATTAATTCGCTCGTCATCGCGTCACAAATTGCGTCACCCCAGTTACCAAAACAGCAGTAGCCTGGACTCAAATGTATCGCCATGTCTGTCGCGTGACAGCAGTACGGAGTTGTACACAGACTCCACGGGAATTGATCTCGAGCAATTTATCGCGGTGACGATAAATCGCAATCAAAAGGACCGATCTGTCCTACTGAAGATCGAGAAGGAGCTGATAGAATTCGCCAAAGATCGTCAGAAAGTTTGCCACAAATTTCCCAACATGTCGTCGTACAATCGAATGCTGGTGCACCGTGTGGCGGCTTATTTCGGAATGGAGCACAATGTTGATCAGTCGGGGCTGTCGGTAATTGTAACGCGTACCAAGAACATGAGAATTCCGGATACGCGATTTAAGGAGCACATAAGGGATGATCTTCTCCTGACTGAGGAGCCCCGTCGCAGTATTCTGAAGAGGGATTCGAATTCTTTTGAAGACGGCTGCTTCAATTTCAAATCACCTGACCGAATGTCCGGGGACTACTGCAGACGAAGCAAGTCCTTCGAGGAGAGAGAGGAGGAGTACGAGAAGGTGAGGAGGAGAATCTTCAAGGACAGCAGTGGTGAGAGCGAAGTCACCTCGTGGCCGTACTGGTCATCCTCGGAGAGCTCAGATGTCTCAGCACGCTATCGTCTGCTGCATCCGGGTGATCATAATTCAATGCGAGCGCGTTTGTTAAAGGGCGAGTCCTGCGATGGTGGGGAAAACTTTAGCGGCGTTCTCAGACCCTCGGTGTCAAAGTCATTCAGCTTTGGTGGCTATACTCGGGGAATGCTTGTCAGGGGTGACAGTGTCTCGTCGACAAGAAGCGCTGGGGCTAGACTCACTAAACAGGACTCTGGCGCAAGTGTTTGCTCGAGACTCAGTCCCTCCTCGAGTGGTTACAAGAGCCAAAGCCAAAGAAGTGATGCCACCATATCGCCATCACCATCACCCTCACCAATTCCCACACTACCGTGTAATCACAAAGAGACTAGTCACAATTCTACGTCAATTGATGGATCTCAAGGAAGTCAAACGGTAATGTGGGCCGTATCCAGTATTTCGAGTGTACCTGCAGGTTCAATAATAATGAATCCTCGTACTAATCAGCCGTACACAAATTCCGATGGATCAATTTATCGCTTTGATCCCGATAATCCACCGAAAATATTCTCCGATATGGCGGATATATGCGAGAGTCCTGCTGAGGGAAGTGTCACTGAGTCCCCTAGGGCTAATTCTAATCACAACTCCAAGCGAAAACATTCGCCCAAGAGTAGTGCAAGGGGAGTTACGAATACTGCTACATCGCCAACGCCGCCATTCAATGTCAGTCCTCCACCGGTGATTCAAGAGTGCTCACACGTTGCTATCAAAACAACTGATGCCCAGGTGTGCAACCACGGGGGTCATAATTATGCCAATTTCTCGCAGCAGAATAGTGTGGATGTGAGTTACAATCAGAGCCCGGTTTATTCTGATCAGGCGATTGTCATGCAGAGACAGCAGGGTGTGGGCCAGGGCCCGGTACACGTTCCCCCACCACCAGCGGATATTGTTTTTGGGCAGAACAGTGTTTATGGAAATTATTCGACAATGGCAATGCACCAAACATGCCATCCACAGACGAGCGATATCTCGGAGCTGTCCGGCTACTTCATGGGGATGAACATTTATGAGGGACCTAGGAGTGGTGGCGAGGCGCAGGGAACGCCAACCCATGGCTTCAGTGCTCCTCCACCACCGCCACCACCTCCACCACCACCACCACCACCACTACCGACATCACAACCACCCCATATACAGGGCAATGCGCACAATGGACAGGGATACTGGCAACCACCACCACCAACACCCCCGCCACCACCACCTCCACCCCCACCTCCACCGGTGCCACCGTCGCAACAGCAGCATGGACAACATGCCAATCCTATGCCGGTGAGTTTTCTACATTGGGAGTATTCAATCATTACGTCACGCTTTTTGACGTGGATGCGTCTATGGTTTCAATATGGGGGGTCATTTTGGGGGTAAAGCATAGTTAACGGGGTCAATTCATTTGTTCGACATCTAGTATTCAAAACCATCTTTAAGGATAATCGGGCGAGGAAGAAATGTCGGAGGTGAGGCGGAGGGGTTTCTACACGGAGAGAAAGGTTCAGTAAATATTACGGAACTCACAATTCAATCACCGATTGCGGAATCGACTCAGAAAATTTAAGTGACGGTATCGTAATTTTTTACAGGAAATTCCGTGACAGTTCCGTAAAATTTCCTACAACCACATTTCGCTCCGAAATTACGGAAAAGATACGTAATTTTTATTGATTATTTTTCCAACCCAAATATCGGGCAATATAATTGGCCCATTCGACATCACGTGGTACAAGCTACAGGGTTTTCAACTGATAATTTTTTGATAATTTTCTCTGGTAGTTGCTATATAAAAAACAAAACATCATGCAGTCGAATTAACCCCTCGTCAAACTGACAGATTGAATTCAATTGTGGTAATCTGAGGATTTTTATTCGAAATGAGTGTTAATTATACAATTTTCGTTTCTCAATTGTGAGTTTCGTCTCATGGTCCAATTATATTGCCCGACATTTGGATTGGAAAAATAATCCCCCGAATACCACACGAGCTTCAAAATTAATCGGGCATTTTCCTCAAGGCTCCCTGCATACAAACGAAGTCGTCAAGTTTTTCAGGAAAAATCACTCGAACCTATCGGAAAATACCCGATAATTTTGAAGCTCTTGTGGTATTACAAGTGAATATTTCTCTCCGTGTATTGTTTTCCTGCAGAAAACCAATTGTTGAAGAAAAAAATTTTTCCCATTCGGATTCAAAATGCAATATCAGGGAGTATCTCCGGTTAAAAATTATTTTTGGAGCTAATGAAATTTATTTGTATCTGTTCCACGCATTGAATGGTTTTCAGACTGTTCTTTTTTTTAATAAATAAAAATTACTAATCGAAGCGAAAAAGTGGCAACATCGTCGGTGATTTTTTTTTCCTTGGGTTTTGCAGTTTTTTTTTGTGATTTCCATAAGATCACGGTTTAAATGACCACTTTTTCAAAAATTCATAATAAATTAACCATGCTCCCCAGCAGTCTGAAACTTTGCACACGTCTTTTCCGTCATTTAAAGAGTACGTAAAAAGAAGAAAAAAATGGCTGCTTTTTTTCTAACGCTCCGGGCTCGCCCGATTATCCTTAAAATGGTTTGGTAATGATTGGTATAACGTTAGAATTCGAATATCATCAAAAATAGTATGTACTACTTTGATGCAAAACGTATAAGTCGGGGGCTTTGCAGTAAAATCCTTCGCGCTGCGCGCTCGGGATTTCATTCTGTAATACTGATCCCTCTCGTTGCTATGCAACAACACATTCGGGAAATATCCGATAATTTTGAGGGTCTTGGGGTATTATAGCTGAAAATTTCCCGGAAATTCCCAGAAATTTTACCAGAAATACCGAGAAAATTTACTTTAACAGCACTAGAATTTTTCACAGCTGGTGGATTGTGATTTTTTCCAGTACTCGTACTAGAATTTTTCTAGAAAATTTCTCTCCGTGTAATGCTGTCAATTTTCCTCCCCCTTAAAAGCTTNGAAATTTTTTAGAAAAATTCTAGTGCTAGCACGGGAAAAGAGGCGCAAAGTGACGGCCAGGAAAAAATTCCAGTGGAAATCCAGGGAAAACGTGAATTTTTCCCGGTATTTCTGTGAAAATTTCACGGAAATTCCCAGAAATTTTACCAGAAATACCGAGAAAATTTACTTTAACAGCACTAGAATTTTTCACAGCTGGTGGATTGTGATTTTTTCCAGTACTCGTACTAGAATTTTTCTAGAAAATTTCTCTCCGTGTAATGCTGTCAATTTTCCTCCCCCTTAAAAGCTTGACGTAATTGTTGAATGCTCCCATAAAGTCTTTTCGGAATTACACGGAGGGAAATTTGTTAGAAAAATTCTAGTGCTAGCACGGGAAAAGAGGCGCAAAGTGACGGCCAGGAAAAAATTCCAGTGGAAATCCAGGGAAAACGTGAATTTTTCCCGGTATTTCTGTGAAAATTTCATGAAAATGCCCAGAAATTTTACCAGAAATATCGAGAAAATTTACCTTAACAGTACTAGAATTTTTCACAGCCGGTGGATTGTGATTTTTTCCAGTACTCGTACTAGAATTTTTCTAGAAAATTTCTCTCCGTGCAATGCTGTCAATTTTTTTCGATATCTAATTTTGTTGTTTTCAGCCACAGCATACGATGTACTTCGTTCCACCATCAGGTCCACCACCAGTCTCTGTCGGTCAGACACCAAATGACAGACAAGCGATGCATCAGCATCAACGATTCCCACCTGGTTATACTTACAATCCACAACCAATGACACCACCAAATCAGACAGCGCCGAATTACGTAAATGGTTATGGGCCAATATCATATAATTCAATGCCAACTGTTGCACCTAATCCTGCCGATTATTCATACCATAGCCCATTGCACATGGTACCAACTTATTATTCATCTGGACAACCGGCTATTCAACCACCACCGGTTATGTGGAGGGTACCTACACCGCCTAATACACCAACGTCCAATCAAGTGGGTTTCAAAGATTTATCCTCTTGAATATGATGATTAATTGATTACACGGTTCGATAAAATTCGGACGTAGTCGATCTCAAAAACGAGACTGACCCCATTTTATAGACATTTTGATGCTGATTTTCAATTTTTTTGGAAAATCTTTCCAGCACGTTTAGTTTTCGTTGAAAAAAAAGCAGTAGTGAAGTGGTCAAATGGTTCAAGTCAATTCCATTCTAGCGCCAGTTCTCGATGAATATTTCAAATTCTAACGGAATTGGCAAAATTTTCCTAAAAATCATTTTTATAAAGAAAAGTGAAGACGAAATGTCGAAAAAGATCTTGCAAAAATTTCGCTCCACGGTTCGATAAAATTCGGACGTAGTCGATCTCAAAAACGAGACTGACCTCATTTTATAGACATTTTGATGCTGATTTTCAATTTCTTTTGGAAAATCTTTCCAGCACGTTTAGTTTTCGTTGAAAAAAAAGCAGTAGTGAAGTGGTCAAACGGTTTAAGTCAATTCCATTCTAGCGCCAGTTCTCAATGAATATCTCAAATTCTAACGGAATTGGCAAAATTTTATTAAAAATCATTTTTATAAACAAAGTGAAGACGAAACATCGAAAAAGATCTTGCAAAAATTTCGCTCCACGGTTCGATAAAATTCGGACGTAGTCGATCTCAAAAACGAGACTGACCTCATTTTATAGACATTTTGATGCTGATTTTCAATTTCTTTTGGAAAATCTTTCCAGCACGTTTAGTTTTCGTTGAAAAAAAAGCAGTAGTGAAGTGGTCAAACGGTTTAAGTCAATTCCATTCTAGCGCCAGTTCTCAATGAATATCTCAAATTCTAACGGAATTGGCAAAATTTTATTAAAAATCATTTTTATAAACAAAGTGAAGACGAAACATCGAAAAAGATCTTGCAAAAATTTCGCTCCACGGTTCGATAAAATTCGGACGTAGTCGATCTCAAAAACGAGACTGACCTCATTTTATAGACATTTTGATGCTGATTTTCAATTTCTTTTGGAAAATCTTTCCAGCACGTTTAGTTTTCGCTGAAAAAAAATCAGTAGTGAAGTGGTCAAATGGTTCAAGTCATTTTTTTATCAATTTTGCAAATTGTTCACTTTAACCATTTTTCAACATTTCAAAATTTTTTTGCTCGAAAATGAGACCTGCTAGAAAGATTTCTCAAAAGAAATTTAAAATCAGCATTAAAATGTCTATAAGATGGAGTCGGTTTCCTTTTCGAGATCGAATACGTTCGAATTTCCTCGAATTGTGTTATTAGTATTATTCTTATTATTATTATTTTTATGTCGTTTTCAATAGGTACCAGGTGTACCTGTCATGTATGTAAATTCAGCAACGTATGGACCACCAACAATGATGGCAGGATCATTCGGACATCAAGTACCAAATACAGGACCTCCAGGACCAACAGGTGCTTATATGGCCCCTTCAATTCTGCCAAATCTTGTATTTAGACAAAATATGCCTGTAAGTAATGGTCAATACTGATAAATAATTGAGTGCATAAAATTATAAATTATTGAATATTGTTCATTAAAGATGATGACGACGGGCATTCGAGCTTCAACCCCCTCCGGCTCCCAGAGAGCAAGCAGATCACCCACTCCAGCCCATGAATTTTTTAACAACAATAATGTTAACGTTAACGGCGGAAACAATGGTAATGGCAATGGCCATGGCGGAGCTGTCAATGGGGATAACCGAAATGGACAAGCACAATCCCGTTATCCACTGCCAATGTATCAGGGTCTTCATATCGTACAAGGTATGGTGAGGATGATGGAAAGTGAAATGATGAATTATTTCATTAACTAGCTGTGTCGCCCGGCCTCGTCCTGGGAGAATAAGAGAACATTTAATACCAGGATTTTTAAGGATTTCTGCAATTAAAAAAAAAACATCTCAATGTTTTCGACTTTTTTAGAACTTTCGAACTGACGGCGGTGGCTGTGTGGTTAGAGTGTGAGATTGGCATGCGGGAGACTCGGGTTCGATTCCCGGTTGGGGGGCAAAATTTGTGACACTCTAAATCTCACGGTTTCATTGTCGAGCGCGAGTCTCGCAAGAGACGACGGTACCTGGGCAGTTTTTTTCCTCAAATGAGGTTTTCCCTTGTTCTTCGGCGAATGCGGTACAGGGGGTTGGGGGTGGGAAGGGAATAAATCGTAAAGACTCGAAAGGGTATACGAGAAGAAAAAATTTTTAGAACACTCGAAGTCGAGAAAATTTGAGGGTTTTTCAAAGTAACAAAGTTTCTCTTAAATTGTTCGGTATCGAAAGGATGGAATTATTGAGGTATTGTTGAGCCCTATCGATCGCCATTAACTAGAATTTAATTCATCTATTAATTTTATTAATTTTTGAATTTTTTTGAAAATCGGTTGTCCCACGATAACTGAAAAAAAACTTCTGATTTGATTGAATGATGGCTTAAAAAATTTTTTGGATGTCCTTTTGACCGAATCCTAAGATGAAGGTGATAGCAATAATTGTTATTTTGATTTATTTGAAAATTTGCAGAAATTTTGTATTTTTTGGAAATCAGAATTCCGGGTATATCTTTGAATATCATGCCTCAAATTAATTTAATCATAACTCAAAATGTTTGTTTTAATGCCATTAAGTCGAAGTTGAAAGATGATTACGATAGCTACATCGGTTGATTTAATTTTTATGATGATTGTTGGAAATTTCGAATTTTTCATAAATTTCCCTGAAAGTGAGCTTTCTGATGGTTTCTTCAAATGTAATGTTTTAAATTCATTCTATCGAAGGGCTTAAGGGAGAGATAGAATTGTAAAAAAAGATAATCGGTTGTATAAAAGAACGGGATAATAAGAATAATGATGATGATAACATTCAACGAAGTTGAAAATCTGACAAAATTAGTAAAATCAAATAAGTAATGAATTATACATGGTAGAAGGTAATTATGTGCAAAAGATTTATTCAGAAGCATATTGCTAATTTATTAGCAAAAATATCTATACTATATGCAGTACAAGAGCAATTTTCCACTTGTTTTTTTAATTGTAGGAATTCTCAGAAATCCTGGTACTCAATTTTGTCTTATTCTGCCAACACAGCTAATTATTCATAAATGTTTGAATAATAATGATTGGAACAAAAAATTTTTTTTTAGAAAACCCGAGAATTTCTCTGAATTTTCTAGAAAATTTTTTAGAGAACTCTAGAAAATCTTCTTTTTTTTCTCAAAAATAACTTACTTAGTAACTACTTACTACTTACTTACTTACTTAGTTTTTAAATAAATATGATTAATATTTTTTAGAAAACTCTAGAGAATCTTCTTTTTCATCTAAAAAATTTTGCTATAAGTTATTGTACCAAGGCGCAATAACTTATAGCCTAAGGCCGATTGGGGACCCGAAATTATGTAATAGTAAAAATATAATTCAGTAGCGAAGTGGTAAAACGGTTTTAGTCGACTTATCTCCCAATTGAATATTTGCGGCAGATTTCGGAATCTAAGGGAGATAGCGAAATTTTCGCAACTACATTTGTTGTAGCTGTCAGTCGGCTCTGCAAAAAAGGTTATAGCAAAAAGTTTGCTATCTCTCTTAGATTCCGAGATATTCATTGAAGACACGTCAATAGTCAAAATTGACTTGTACCGTTTTATCACTTCGCTACTGAATGGAAGTCCATTTAGTCGTTTTTGCATGAATTCCGGCCAAAGAATCGGCAACAAATTTACTGTATTTAAGGGGAGACGGAACCCCTTTATCTACATCAAATCTTCGAATTGTGTTTTCTTCTACAATTATTAATTTCTATTTATGAAATTACTTTATCGACTCGATTATCGCATTGTTGAGTCAATGACGTAGTTTAATTAATAAAAAATAATAATTGCAGGAGAAAACACAATTCGAAAGATTTATATAACCGCAGGGGTTCCGTTTCCCCTTAAAAAGAAGATGTGTCTTTGATTCCAGGGGATATCAGACTGATGCATCCTGGCAACTCTCGCCTCCAGTATGCACCAGTGCCATCACCACCCATCGTTCAAGGCTGTCCACGCCCATTCAGACCACCTTCATACTCCTCCAACACGTCTGGATGTCCCACACCCAATTCCTTTGATGGTCGAGGCCAAAAAATACGAAAACAAAGGTAAAATTTTGAAAAAATTTTTATCTTTAGACATTTAGACATTTTTTTCTCCTATTAATTAAAACAAAAATGTTTTCATCATTGATTAGTCACAGTTTTGCACCCTCAAATGCCTAATTTTTTCAATCGAACAATTTTCCTCCCGATTTTCTTCAATTTTTATTTCGGCGATAATGTCATTACTCGTGCAATTGTCTCACATTTGACAATTTTATACCAAAGAAGATGTAGAAAATTCTCTCGTTAATTTAAATGAAATATTTTCATTTATTTTTTTCTTCGTTATGTGTCAGATGTAAATGTCAATGTTTGTTAGGTCCAAAATCACAACTCTACCACCAACTGGCGTAAGGCCCAATGTCTATCAAGTTCCTTCCATGCCCTCTATATCATCCAACCCGCCCAAAGACATGCGAGAAGGTAAAAATATCATGCACAACATTTTTTTTCTGTTGGATGAATTAAGAATATTATTTAGCGAAAAAAAATTATTTTTCTGCCCTTTTTAAGGGATTGTTCAGTGCATTAAGAGGGTTGAGAAAAAAAATGCAAAATAGAATCTTCTTGCTTCATTCAACAATTTTCTTGATTTTTATTGTGACAATGTTTGACCATTTATCGTTGCATTTCTATTTTCTTGTCATCATGTTTCTATTTATCATTGTTTTACGTTATTTCCAGTAGCTCAATTTATGTTTGAATTTTTGTGTGAAATTGAGTACGCAAATGAATTATTTACTGTGAATATTTTTTTTGTCTCTTCTCATGAAAGCAAAACCGATGGAAGGCAATATGACATAAGGTACATTAAACACATTATAAAACACAAATTTCTGCAATTATTTTCAAATATCTGTGAGTAGATCCACGACAAAAAAGTCGATGCTGGGAATTTTCGTCTCATTGTTTTTTCTGAAAAAATGGCGATTAGACAAAAATTGAAAAAAAAGAAAAATTGAAAAATATGGATAATTGAGGGAGTTATGATTTTTTGAAAATTGCTAGTTTTTGTCCAAAAAATTTTCTTTTCCAAATTGGTCTCAATATCTCTGCGGGATTTCAAGGTATCAAATCGCCCTTTGGCACACTCAAAGAATATGAAAAACCCTTCAAAATGAGACGTCACACAACATTATTTTCAGTTTGACGGGGTTTATACGAGAAAACGTTCTTTTATCGTTAATTACTCAAAAAGCTAATTTTTCTTTAATCTGAAATTTTCACCAAAAATTGTCAATAAAATGTCAAGAATTTTGGCGCCAATTAGAATTTGTCTTTCACCATAGTTCGGCGGTTATTAATTTTATTATTGAGACTAGTATTGAAAATGACCGAAAATCGCTATTTATCATGCAATTATCGCCCAAATAAGTGAATGTTCAATTAAATATTAGCAAATGGTGGAGGTTAGACTCATTATATCTTCTATTATTCAGTAGCGAAGCGGTAAACCGGGTTAAGTCGTTTTTTACTATTGGCTAGTTTTTGACGAATATCTCGGAATCTAAAAGAGATAGAAAGATTTTTGTCATGACCTTTTTTGTAGAGCTAATAGAGCGTTATAAAAAAAGTCATGAGAAAAATTTTGCTATCTCTCTTAGATTCCGAGATATTCAACAAAAACTGGCTAATAGTCAAAATCGACTTAACTCGGTTTACCGCTTCACTACTGTATTCATCTTCACTGTGATTTTTTGAGTGAAATATTATTATTTCTCTAATTATACATTGTCTAAAGAGCTTTCATTTGTTGGTAATCGAGAATTTAATTGAATTGACTCATTTTTAATTATTCAATTGATTATTCACTCATTTGAGGGATAATTACATGAATAATAGCGATTTTCGCTCATTTTCATTGCTTGTCCCACTGAAAAAAATTATAACCGCCAAACTACAGTGGAAGACAAACTCTAATTGGAGCCAAAATTCCTTTCATTTTATTGACAATTCTTTGTGAAAATTTCAGATTTTAAACAAATTAGCCTTTTTTAGTAATTCACGATTGAAAAAAAAAACGTTTTCTCGTATAAATCCCGTGAAACTGATGATAATTCTTCGTATGACGTCTTATTTCGAAGGGATTTTCATGTTCTTTGAGGCCGCAAAAATATTGAGGCCAATTTGGAAAATAAATATTTTTGTACAAAAACTAGCCGTTTTCAAAAAATCATAACTGCCTCAATTATCCATAGTTTTCAATTTTTCTTTTTTCAAAAATTTTTGTCCAATCGTCATCTTTTCATAAAAAATTGAGACAAAAATCCCCAGCACCGACTTTCTCGGCCTGCTAATTTACGTGAATTTGCTCCTACACTGAGAGAAAAACGACAAAATTCTCAAACAATTCTTACTTCTACCAAGAAAATAGTTTTTTGAAAATTATCAAAAAAGGATTTTTTTGTGCCAACCATACAGAGAGTGCGCCAGGATGAAAAATTGTTGTCGCAAAAATAGATTTATTAGTTGAAAAAAAATGCATTCTCTGTACACGCAAGAAATGTCATTTTCATCACGCTGTGTGTAAAGTGACATTTTACGCACGCTCCGCGTGCGCAAAACCCCACTTCCCACACATTGTGATGAAAAATAGGGTTCGATACTCGCGGGAAAAGTGTTTTTAGACTCGTGGGATTATATCACTCGCCTTCGGGTCGTGCTATAAACGTTCCACGAGCCCAAAAATACTACGAATTACACTTTCCCTCAATCGTATCGAAATAGTATTTTTCCGGCCTGTTGCGATGGGGTTTTTTACTCGTGTGGCGTTGGTCTCCGAGCCGTAGGCGAGGACTGGCCAACCACACGAGTAAAAAAACCCCATCGCAACAGCCCAGGAACAATATTTTTCTGTAGTGATTTTCAAGTTTTCGTGTTTGGGAAGTATGTAATACCAATTCCCAGACGAGAAATCGTGAGAAGCAGTACAGAAAAATACTATTCTAGCACTACTCCTTCGTTATTCGATACTCCCATACGTATTTTGCTCCCGAAAAATCTTTGTTTTATGCGGAACAAGGCATAGTGGTTTTTTGTTTCGTCTGTCTAATAGTCACAGACAAGAAATGAACCCTTAAATGAAACAATAATAATGATATGATAGCAATCCTGTAACTTAGGGACAAAATATTTGTTGATAAATTTTCCTCTGTATGAGATATTTTCATCCTGAAAAGGCACTGTCTGGTGTGAATTATCCCCCCCTTGAGCCAAATATTTCGTTGCTGTCGAAAGCAGAACAATTATTCATGTTTGAGACTTTCAAATTCGAACCAAACAAATTCTTCTTTGGCAATTTTCAACTAGCGATTTTGTTGGCCCAAACAAAACTTGACAATGTTTTTGTTTTTCTCTCAGTGTACTTATTTGATATTTTTGTAAGCCCATGTATTCGATTATTAGACGTTTGTGTCTGGCTTCATGTGACCTATTTTGCTTAGATAATTTCTTGGATCATATTTTTGGAGAGATTCCCATGAAAATTTGTCATCAGTATCTCCAGAGACTGAAATGGATGTTCATTGATGACTAATTAATCGACATCACCCCCTTTCAGGGACCGTGAAGGTGACAATCACCCGTCGAAACCACGTGACACACTACTAGCCAATGAGATCACCGAGTCACCGTAAGAAGAATTTTTAAACGATAAAATTAACCAAACCGTGAAAAAAAAAATGAAGCAGTAATAACACCGTACAAAGTAAAACGTGATTAACCTGAGGCAGGATACCCAGAGGAATTAAATAATGTTATAAATAATTATGAAGTGCGAAATATTTAAAGAGATAACGAAAGTTGTACGATAAAGATAGAAGAATAATGAACGAGAAGGAAAAGATAAGAGTGAGGAAAACGATGAGCGATTATTCGTATGTATTAACAGTTACGAAATTCTTTCACATTTTTTCCCCCATTGTTTGCCATAATTTTTTTTTTTTTTATCAACAAACGAATCTACAATAGGCCAAATAAATTCTGAATTGTCCTCTGACATGAATTAATGAAAATATGTTGATTATATTTGATTGCAATAGTCGATGAACATGAAAATTTAATTATCATTCGAGGAAAATAAACAGTTTCTAGTGATATCAAAGTGGTGATAAGACAGAAAAATAGGCCAATTAACTTTTATTATACAACAATAAACAGTTAAACCTCGTTAATAGTTTACTGATTGCGTTTACCCAATCAATTTTTTTTCTCACTTTTTAACGTACATGTAATCAGTATCTAGTCCTATATGTCTAGTTCATCATAATAAAGATAAAAGTTGATAGATAAAACTATCTAATTAGTAAACATATGATTCTTTTTTTGCAAATTTTTGATTGAACAAAACAACTAGAGAATACTAATAATTAATGAGAATCCATCCAGATAATGAAGAAAAAAGTGAATTACAAGAAAACAACAACGCTTCTGACGAGTTATGGATATGTACTTAATATTTGTGTGCCTCGTTATTTTTAATGATGAACATTATTAATTGATTGATAACACGGCTTGACAAAATTCGGACGTATTCAATCTCGAAAACGAAATCGATCCTATCTTATAGATATTTTAATGCTGATTTTAAATTTCGTTTCAGAAATTTTTTCAGCACGTCTAGTTTTCGAGACAAAAAATGTTAAAATGTTGAAAAATGGCTAAAATGAACAATTTGAGAAATTGAAAAAAAATGAATTTGGACGTAGTTTTTCCCAGAAAAAACTATGAATTAACGAAAATGCAATTTTTTTAGTGGATTCGATTTCATCTCAATTGGTTGAGTCAAAACGAGTGAAAAAAAATCTGAAAAAGTCCCAATTTCATGATTGCACACACGTTGATGCACGCCAATTTCAAATCTATCTAGACAAGTGTGTTTACCTCGACTTGACTTAACATGAAGTTTGAAGATGCCTTTTCTGCAAGGTAACCGGTTAATTGCCCTTATGAGAAGTCACTCTCAATTGTGGAGAGGTTTAGTTGCTGAAGTGAAGTCGGAAAATGAAGAGATTAACGCACAAGGTCTAGACACAACACACGTGTGTGGATAGATGTGAGATCGACATGCATCAAAGTGTGCGCAACCAATACAAGAAAAATCATGAAATTTGGACTTTTTCGAGATTTTTTTCACTCACTTCGACTCAACCAATTGGGATGAACCGAAATGTACTAAACAAATTGCTTTGTCATTAATTCATTGTATGTTTTCTGGGAAAAACTTCCTTCAATTTCCTGTTTCAACCACTTTTCAACCCTTCAACATTTTTTTCACGAAAACTAGACGTGCTAAAAACATTTTTCCAACGAAATTCAAAATCAACATCAAAATGTCTATAAAATGGGGACAGTCTTGTTTTTGTGGTCGACTATAATAGTCTTTTTTTCCATGATCGCCCATTTCAGTGTCAGTTTTTATTTATTATAGTCAAATCTACTTTGCTCCGTTATTCCCAAAAATTTCTTCAATAGTAGAGTCAACTGTATGAAATTTTAGTGAATAGAATCATCAATTTCCCTGACCATCGATAATGGTAATCCGTTTTGCCCCATCTCTTTTCTAACATTCATTTTTCAAATGATCAAATGGGCATAGAACATTAGCAGTTGAACGAGGAAAATGAAAAATATTAGTTCGTATGTCTTAATCGATGATGTCATTAAATATCACAATTTCAAGGTCATAATGTTGTCGTGTGCAGTGGGGAGAAAGCAAAAACACAAATAAAAGAAAAGAAATGCTCATTCAATGAATTCACTTCGCTCACCGCCGGAAATGTCTAAGAAAAGTTGTGAAATAATTTATTGCATTAGTTATGGAAGAAATAATGATTAAACAGGATCTGCGGGTAATTTAGGATTAAGTCGCATTCCGCCTTGTTTTTTTACATTTTTCTCAGGAAATTCAGTGAAATTTTATTGATATCAGTTTTACTATTTTAGTTCATCAAATGTCTCCTTATTATTCCTTCATATTGGCAATGGCAATGCAACAGGATGCAAGTTTAAAACATTTTTTTTTCTCTTTGTTAGAAATTGTAAATAATTCGGACTCTGGCTTTTTTTCTTGACACATGAAAAAACAATATTGCATTGTTGTAGAGGAGGAAAATATTGTTATGAGGATAAATTTTGCATAATTAAAGTTTAGGGATTTAGGGGCAGATTGTTGCATAATTATAAATTTTATTGAGATTCAAAGAATTAATGAACACTCGATTCTTCCAGCAAAGTTTTATTCTGATGTTCTCAATGAAATGTCTATTTGTGCAACATACTGTTAAATTTAGGCAGCTGCATCGAAATTAAAAAATCTCAATGAAACAAAAAAATATATATATAAATATATAGGCAGAACAGAAAAGTTCGACGATGAATGTATTTCATGTTCCTAATGAGAATAAAATTATTTTTTTCGCACAGATTAATAGAAACAAACGAAAAAGTATATAATGTATAAGGGAAAAAAACAAGAATTTTCCTCATTTTGCCTCACGAGAAAAAGGATTATTTTTGATGTAACATCGATTCAGCGTCTCTTCTTTTTTCAATTCACCGAATCAACTATTTTTCATGAAAAGTCAGCAAACAAATATACAATTATAACTGAGAAAGAAAGTTGCGGGATTATAACGATCCGGCGAAAATGGATTAGAAAAAAAATGAAATATTGACGAAAATATAATAAAATATTAAATATGCGGGACTCATGAACATACTGATATTTGTCTAATTATATCTCTTGTTATATTATATACATAAATATTATTCATATTTTCAAGAAAAGAAAAAATTAAAGCAATTGAAAGAAAAATTCCCTCATCTCATGAAATTATTAAAAATCCCGATTACATGTCAAAATGAAACACGTAAATTCAAAAACAAATTCGACACAATTTCAACGCAATTATCAACACAGTCTTGAAAATCAATAAATATTTACTTTTCGCATGGGAATTCATTTCCTGAAAAATCAAAAAAATATGAACAACAATACAATGAATTGCATCAATAAATGAGAACACATGAATCAGTAAATTGGCAAATTCAACAAATTTATATCAAATCACAATTAAACAAATCACAACAAAATAATATCACACTACACGACACTTCACAGTTTCTTTGAAATCAACTCCCAAGAAAATACTAATTCAAATTTCAATTACTCCGATGATCCAACTAGTCGAATACTCTGAGTGATCCTGTTACTAATCCCTCAATTACTATCTCCAAATTCAAACACACACACAAAGCTGCAGAATAGACGAATCTATTGGATCCCCCTGCCCACACCCAACACCTTAGTGAGACAGGGGGACGTACACTAGATGGAAACAAAGTGAAGGAGCAAAAAAGCTTAAACCTCCCTTGCGAAGTAATACTTAACGAGAAAATCAAAGGTCAGAAGAATTCAGTAGCGAAGTGGTAAAACGGTCTAAGTCGACTTATCTCCCAGTTGAGTTTTTGAGGAATATTTTTGAATCTTCGACCCGGTTGCACCAAGCCCTGTTATCCAAATAAACCCCAGGGTAAAATTTATCCTCGGGGTCAATTATATCATAGGGGTCATAATTTTTTAATATTTGACCCGAAGAATAATTTTTTATTCATCCTGTAGCCCCTTTTGAATTAACACTGCTTTAGCCTTGGGATTAAATTTTATTTTTTGTTCCTGGGATAAATTTGAGATACTCTCCCGGGTAAAATCATCCGTCGAACATCCAAATTTACTTTTTTTCTTATCTGACGTTTTCGTTAAGGGGAGCGAGTGCAACCGGGCCTAAGGGAGATAGCGAATTTTTTGTAATTATATTTGTTGTAGGTCTCAATCGGCTCTACAAAAAAGGTTATAATAAAAATTTTGCCATCTCCCTTAGATTCCGAGATATTCATTGAAAGCTGGCCAATAATTAAAATTGACTTAACGCGTTTTACCACTTCGCTATTGAATTACGAGGTGAGGTTTTTGGTCGGGACAGGCCCGACACGGGGTGTGACAAAAGTCCACTGTCGTGCGTAGGCATTTTTCCTAAAACCCTTGAGAAAAAAGCTCTCTCCAGTATCCGAGAGCACCTAAAAAGCGTTTAATTATCCCCTAGGTTTGATTTTTTTAAATCGCTTTCTTCCCCACTTTTCATGCTAACTTGATGCTCAAACTGAAAAAACGCAATTTTGAGAAATCCTATAAGAGCACCAAAAAAACAAAATTGGCCCCAAAAAGCGCCTAATTTTGTGCAAATTTTGGACTAGATTTGAGAAGCTAGGACTGCCAACTTGACGGATCTGCGAAAAAAAAACACACGCACACACAACTACGCACATGTTAAATTTGTGTATGTTAAATTGTCAAGTGTTGATTATGCATGTGTTGAATCTCTTCGTTGAAATTGACGGGTGTTATTTTGACCGGTAACCAAAATCCCGTATGGCTCACGGGTCAAAAACATCTCTCGAATATTGGGTGAAAGAAGAACAGTTTTAACAATCATCAAAGATAGGAATGATATTTTTATTACCTCGTTATTTACAAAAAATAGTCATTGAATGCTACATAAAGTGGTTGACGAGGGTACAGAGCGACATTATAAGATTTTTAACTGACTGTAACCACCCCTCACCTTCTCAAAAATCCTAAAAACCCAAAAAAACAAATTCACCTCCCAATTTACTTATTTCATCTCCAATGTCACTGTGAACCAACGTCAAGGTTGTGGTCCTCCCACTCATATTGTCTCCTTGATATTGCACTTTTTATCCTATTAAAAGAAAAAATGGAGGAAAAATTGAAAATCTCTTCCATTATTCCTCACATTTTTAATCTTTAAAGCAGTAATTAATGACCTGATTTACCCATCACCCATTGAGTCCCCAATTACAATTTTAATCTATTTTTTTTATCAAATAATTATTCACGCTGGCGAAATGGCAATAATTTCCATTTTTTTAAACTAATAAATTTTTTGTCGCTTTGAAAACAGAAAAAAATCCAAATTTCTTCCATTTTCTCTATCTAAAAATAATTTTTTGTCTCAGTTTCATGAGGGAAAAATAATTGGAAAAAACAACTAAAGTATCGTTTTCTCGATTGTTTTTCCCAATCTAATTGACCTAATCAATTGAAAAGCCTTATCGTAATGAAGACAAGATATCTTCCTCAATGAGGATACTCGAGCCCAGACCAGAGGAAAAAAGTCAAATGAATAAATCAATTACTAAAAAATAATATTCTTGTTAACAGAGGTAAGAACGGCCATTCGACTGGGCTGTATAAAAACTAAGATCTTCACCTTCTTCCCCCATTTTTTTCATTGACGGCACTAGAGGAGTATTAATGCAAGGCAAAGCTTGAGCAAGAGAATAACAGAAAATCAAATTTTGTTTTTAAAAATTTGTCTAAAAACAAGAATTTCAGTTTGGAAAATGGAAATGTTGAGTCTGTAGATTTTAAAAATATTCTTTGATTACTTGAATTGATCAGGGAGATTAGAATATGGGAATATTTATTCAGCTGCTATGACTGTAGGCAGTGTTTGTATAGGGGCCACTGTAGATGGAGGAGCCAGTAGTGGATACGTTCTTGTGACGTCTTTTAGCTAGAAGTACTAAAATTGCTGCTACCACTGCTGCCATCAGTATCAATCCAGCGATTGCAATGCCAATGGCGAAGCTACGTTGGGATATGCAAATTGCATCGCTATCGTTGATTGTCTGAAATCATAATTTTGTAATTAAATAATTATTCCCTAAGACTAGCTGTGTGGCATAATAAGAGACAATCGAATACCAGGATTTTTGAGAACTGCGATTAAAAAAAAAACACCTTAGTGTTTTCAACTTTTCGGGAACATCCGAGAATTTTTTCAATTTTCTTTCGAAAATTCTCAAATTTTCTTGACTTCTCGGGTGTTTTAAAAAGGTCGAAAACATTGAGATGCTTATTTTTGATTGCAGGAATCCTCAAAAATCCTGGTATTCAATTTTCTCTTTTTCGAATTTATTAGAATTTGAAACTATATTGCTCAATTGGAACGACAACAATTTTTTTAAGCCGAGAATTCCTTTGAATTTTCCAGAAGAGTTGAGAATCTTATAAAAAATTCAAGAGTTCTTCCGAATTCTCCGTAAAACCAAAGAATTTTTTCGACAGACATCAGCAGAATCATAAATTTGAAATAAAGTCAAGTTTTGAAAAAGTCAATTGCTGATAGTCCTCATCAGTTAAAATTATCAAATTAGTCATCAATTAAATATCCAAATTCCGAATTATTTTATCAATCAATAATTGAGTTCGGAGGATTGACGATTATTTGGTTAATAGAAAATCTCTTCTATGAAATTTAGAGAAATATGCTCAATATTCAATTTACAATCCCATATTTCAAACTTTCTAAGCGTCTACGGGGCAAACGAACAGCAAAAAATTCATTTTTTCCACTAACTAATCGTTTTTAGACATATAATCGATGTATGATAAATCTCACACTGAGAGAAAAACGAAAACGGCGTCAAACAAGTCCTTGTTTGGACAAACAAAATCGCTAGTTGAAAATTGCCAGAAAAGAATTTGTTTGGTTCGAATTTGAAAATCTCAAACATGAATAATTGTTCTGCTTTCAATCGCAACGAAATGTTTGGCTCAAGAGGCGGATAATTCCCACCAGACGGTGCCTTTTCAGGATGAAAATATCTCATATAGAGGAAAATTTATCAACAAATATTTTGTGCCTAAGTTACAAGATTGCTATCATATCATTATTATTGTTTCACTTAAGGGTT
Source organism: Diachasma alloeum (assembly GCF_001412515.2). NCBI lineage: Eukaryota > Metazoa > Arthropoda > Insecta > Hymenoptera > Braconidae > Diachasma > Diachasma alloeum. Next base: position 191,682 of record NW_021680466.1, on the reverse strand, counting down.
CATTTCTTGTCTGTGAATATTAGACAGTCGAAGCGAAAAGCTACTATCCCTTGTTTCGCATAAAACAAAAATTTTTCGGGAGCAAAATACGTATGGGAGTATCGAATAACGAAGGAGTAGTGCTAGAAATGACATTTCTTGCGTGTACAGAGAATGCAATTTTTTTTTAACTACTAAATCTATTTTTGCAACAAAAATTTTTCATTCCAGCGCACTCTCCGCATGTTTGGCACAAAAAAATCCTTTTTTGATAATTTTTAAAAAACGATTTTCTCGGCACAAGTGAAACTTGTTTGAGAACTTTGTCGTTTTTCTCTCAGTGCACGCCTGCGAATTTAAAAACTCATGGTAGTCTCCCTTTAAAGAAGATGATCATTTAGAATTTGATGTATTTACCCTTTCTCGAAAGACATCGTCAATTGGATCGGTCTTTCCCCCAAGATCGGACGCCTCATTAACGTACAATCCACTGTAAACCTCAATTGTTGCTGGGGTACCATCGAATCCCACTGAATCTTTATCATCAATGGCTCTACCTGTTGCCTCTCTCTTTCGTCGTCCTACTTCATTGCACTCCGGAGGCTAAAATAAACCGCTCTTCTTAATAACTTGACATATTCCTCGAAAAAACAATCATTACCGTATCTGAACATCCGCCGCTATGTGTTGTGCAGAGTCGCACATTGCATTGATAGTAGACAGAGGCAGTGTAAGGGAATTTGTGGGCTTGAAAATTCACTCGTGCCTCTGTTTTGTCCTCGCTGTACGTGAATTGACCCATTATTTCACCATCAACTGGACATCTGCAATCAATACCCATAATGTGAATGAAAAAGTTGAAATTTATTCAAATTGAATTCATGGTTCGACTAAATTCGGACGTCGTCGACCTCAAAAACGAGACTGACTCCATTTTATAGATATTTTGATGCTGATTTTCAGGGAGAGGCATATTCATCAATCATAATTACCGCAAAATTGTGAAGTTGTCAATTTTTAACATAAATCTGGAAAATTTTAAATATTAAAGTCACCATCAATTTGTACATTCAAATTTTGCAATATTCTATTGACCAATAATTTAGGTAGGAAGATTGACGATTATTTGGATAATCGAAAATCAAGTACCTAGATTTAGAATTAGCTTGTTAACTAAAAAATTATATTTCAATATTATCAAATATTTTATTCACCATCAATCGGAAAATTTAGTTAATAAATTTTATATTTTAAATTTGTTAAATATAGTTAAACTTTGAACAATATAAAGAGATAATACCTTTTTAACATTGTCAAAATCTAATATTATTGGTCATCCCTGCTGAATTTAAATTTTCTCGGGAAAATCTTTCTAGCACGTCTAGTTTTCGTGAAAAAACATGTTCAAGTGTTGTAAAGGGCAATTTAAAAAATTTATACAAAAAATTAATTGGGATTCAGTTTTTGCCAGAAAAAATACAATGAATTCATGAAAATGCAATTTATTCAGTGCATTTGGGTTCATCCAAGTGGGTTGAGTCGAAGTGAGTGAAAAAAATCTCGAAAAAGTCCAAATTTCATGATTTTTCTTGTCAAATTAAAAGACCGGAAGTTGGATGCGCACACTTTGCTGCATGCTAGTCTCAAATCTATCTACAGACGTGTGTTAACCTTGTGCGTTAATCTCTTCATTTTCCAACTTTATTTCAGCAACTAAACCTCTCCACAATTGAGAGTGACTTCTCATAAGAGCAATTAACCGGTTACCTTGCAGAAAAGGCATCTTCAAACTTCATGTTAAGTCAAGTCGAGCTTAACACACGTGTCTAGATAGATTTGAAATTGGCGTACATCAAAGTGTGTGCAATCAACTTCCGATTATTTGATTTCACAAGAAAAATCATGAAATTGGGGCTTTTTCAGGATTTTTTTCACTCGTTTTGACTCAAACAATTGGGATGAAATCGAATCCACCAAACAAATCGCATTTTCATTAATTCATAGTTTTTTTGGGGAGAACTCCGTCCAAATTCATTTTTTTACAAATTTTTCAGATTGTTCATTTTAGCTATTCCTCAACATTTCAACATTTTTTTCTCGAAAACTCAAATTCAAAATCAAATTCAAATTCAAAATCAGCATTAAAATATCTATAAGATGGGATCGGTTTCGTTTTCGAAGTCGAATACGTCCGAATTTTGTTGAAGCGGTATATTTACCCTTCATCGTTGATGAGCCTTTGCTCACCCCATCCAAGTCCATCTCTGACAATGCAATCAGAAATCTTCAATCCAAACATGTCCTGTTTATCTATACTGATAACAAGTGTCAATGGATCTCCTATTTTCACATTCTCGGCGACATGATGACGAGTCGGATCACCAGAGAATATTTTCATGGTGCAGCCAGGCATCGGAGCCATTGCCTAAGAAATTAAAACAGTTAAAGGGAAAGGGTCTATCACACACGTTGGAGAGAGATTCCGTTATGAAGATGGAAACATTTATTTGGATCTCCAAATTGTAGTTTACCTGTAACGGCAGCGATTGCAACATGGCAACGCGGGTCTGATCGTTGGTAATGATCTTGTCTCGAGTTTGATAACGGCATCGAACATGGAAGCCCCGGCCCTGATTCGTTACAAGTTTCAAATGAGGCTGGACCACTATTGTATTGAAATACTCGATTCCACCATCCTCCTGCGAACAGAAAACAAGTTGAAAATGAGCCCTCAGAGGCGGAAATAATCGATGAAATGACGATGTGTGATTCTTTAGAGAAAAAGATTTTTGAAAAGTTTTTTTTGGGCGTATGAAACGCTGCCTTACGGCCGGCATGACAAAAAAAGTTTTTTGAGAAATTGCTGTATCTCAGAAACTACTTGACCGATTGCGCCCAGAAGTGCTCCAAAGTAATACCAATTATGTGACGGAATTTCAGATTCTTAGCTTCAGCTTTAGTCCTTTTTCTGTCAAGATTTATAAAAATTTGCCGAAAAATTCGTAGAATAAAAACATGACATCTTTACATTTCATGACATTCTCATTTTTCCTTTTGCTTTTCCGGAAGCAAAAGGGAGAATGTCTCATGATATTCACTGGTGTTGCCTATAACAATTATGTTTCGAACCGGGGGAAAAATCTCGAGCGACAAGTTTACGGTTGAATTATTCTTTCAGCAACTCATCTCCCATAATTTCATTTGATTTTTTGCCTCTCATGAGGCGTTAAATATTTCCGCGATTCTAGTACCGCGACTGACCGGGCAACGAACCCCAGGACGTTGTTTCGCCGTAGGGTAAAGGCAAGGAAAATATAAATAAAACAGGAATGAAGAGGACTGAGAACGAGTGACTTAAGGCCAATGAACTTGTGTGATTCCCATCCACTCGCGACCTCTGCAAGGATACCCACAATCTGTGCTGCATCCTTGCCTTCAACAGCGACTGTAAATGCACATACGTATAGTGCAGTTAAGTCCCTCCCACTTGAATAAAATAGATTTTTTAGTGGGCAATTTTCTTCCTCAACAGCTTTCAATTTTACAGCACGATTTATTATTACTGTTCAATTTTCATGGGGGTTAAGAGCTTTCACAAGATGAATTATTTGTTAAAACTTGGAAATATGGAATGACAACAGCAAAGATAACAAAAGATATTTTCTTTCAAAATGTGAATTTCCATAATTCATGTGCAACACGATTCAATTCTTGAAAGATAATGGTCTTCACTACAAGTAAATCTACCGTGACTCCATTATTCATGAAGACGAATACTAAAACTAGAGAGAAAAAATGTGGGGTGTGAATTTTTCATGAGTGAACGAGTTGAGAAATTGTTTTCTGAACTTGAAGGCAAGAATGCCAGGGGAGGACTTGGGAACCAGTCAGTGGAGATGTAGGGACAGGACAAAGAAGTTGCACATTCTGTGCCGGGGACCTTGAGACCCTCCCTCTAGCCTCTACAGTCCGTTTTGAGTTTCTCCAATGAGGAGTAAACGAACGACTCGAGTTCAAACTCTTTCTCCCTGTTGTTATATCTCAAGGACTTTGGCAGATTTCAACGTTGTTTAGATATTTGTGCCTCGCCAAATCCAACGCCTCTCATTTTTTATTTCATTCCTCCAAGGCTCGCTCTCCCCACACGTCCGTTTGAATCATCCGTAGTGAATTGCGAAACATTTGTGGAGAGAGCGAAATGCGAAGAACGTAAAAGAGAAAGGGACATTGAGACAATTTTTCCTAACAAAACTATTGAAATAGGGTGAACAATCCGATTGCGGAACCCCCCAATTAACGGAACACTTGAATATTTTGCCAGATATGCGGAATATTTATGTCTGTCGAATCGATTTTTAAAAAATCAAGTCGATATTTCCACAAATATATATAGAAAGTTCTTATTTCCACAAATATATGGGTGTTCCGCCATTTGGGTTGGGTTTTCATGGCATTTCCAATCGACGGAACACTGATATTTTCGTTTAGCAGTTGCCGCAGTGGTTCAGTCAAAAGTATATAAATAATTGATAAGTTGAAAATATAATGACATTTATGTTTCTATTCCTTGTTAAATTATTCTGACAAATTCATATACGAAGAAAGTCGAGTTACGTGTTCATGTGATCGACATTAGCCATTTTTACGTTTGTTCACTAGTAAGAGTTTCTTTGAATCATAAAATTAGCATGACAATTCCAATTTTCAATTATAATCTGAACTTGTTGACTTCTTCTACAAAAATATCCTTATTACTCCGGGTTCCTGATCGTTCCCGTCTCACAATTTTAATGTTCCGTAATTGGGCGCACGATGTTCCATATTTGCCAAATGTGTTCCGTAATAGCTCTTTTGGACTTGAACATAATTTTTCATTTTTCCCGATTATTTCTCATTTTATAATGTTTTTTCACTTTTTTCTGAAATCCACTGAAGTTGGAATCGACCAGTATTTTTTAAATATTTTTTCAAACGATAGTTCATTTTTAAACCATTGTCTGAACCTCCGAAGAGCCTTGAGTGTTCCACAATTAGACTGTTCACCCTACGTGAGGTACTGCATTTCGGTAGTTGAAGAAGGCAATGAACACTCGGTAGCACCAACTACGGTCACATAACGGTCCAGTTATCGCATTACGCCAAGAAAATCCCTTCCCTCAGTATATATGGCTGAATTCTAAACTCAGGCTTGGTTCTGCCACGTAACGAGCCAATGCAATAACACATAACGGCATTGGAGCCAGCAGAGGTGCTTGGAGCCGAGTAACCTCAGATCAAAACTATTTCATTTTTTATTGTATGGAAAATTTGATATTGCTTTTTCATCTTTCTTTCAACTCACAGTGGTCAAATATACAGTTATGAAAATTCCGTGGGAATAACCAACAACACAAATTCAAGACAAAAAATTTCATCTGATTATGAATATCCGACTATCTTTTACAGTTTGGTACAGACCACACTATAGATTCAACCATTTTCAATCATCAAATTTGTCAATTAAATTACGTGAAAAAAATTGGAAAAAAATCATGAATATTCAGCGTCGTTCAAATTACATTTTGCACAGAATTATTATTATTTTTTAACATTCGTTGTTTATAAATAAATAATTGAAATTGTTTACATTTTCGGAAATCTTTTTTTAAAGGCATGAAATCGACTTCTGGTTAAATTCTAAATATTAATAAATTAGTGACGATTCCGAATGAATGATTTTTATGGTGTAAAATTGATTGCTTATAAATTATTTGTAGAAATGCTCGCAATTTTACAAAATTGCAGTTTTTTTATTATATCATCAATCCTCCAAAAATGAACTTTCATATATTTCTCCACTTTTTAAAATGTTTTCTAACTGTTCAATATGAAGATTTAAATTCAGATCTGCAAAGTTTAAATAAAACTACAAAAGCATTTCAGTGAAAAAAAAATAGCCGAAGTAGAGGAGAGTAGAGCAAAATAAAACAGCCAAAAAACGACTCTTTGACGCAATTCAAGCAAAAAAAAATGTTTCTTCATCAACTTTGGTTTACTAATTTTTTTTTATTATTGGGAGTACTGATGAGAATAATAATTTTCACACTATAGATTCAACCATTTTCAATCATCAAATTTGTCAATTAAATTGCGTGAAAAAAATTGGAAAAAAGCCTAAATATTCAGCGTCATTCAAATTACATTTTGCACAGATTTTTTTTTAACATTCGTTGTTTATAAATAAATAATTGAAATTGTTTAAATTTTCGGAACCCTTTTTTTAAAGGCATGAAATCGACTTCTGGTAAAATTCTAAATATTAATAAATTGGTGACGATTCCGAATAAATGATTTTTATGGTGTAAAATTGATTGTTTATAAATTATTTTTAGAAATGCTCGCAATTTTACAAAATTGCAGTTTTTTTATTATATCATCAATCCTCCAAAAATGAACTTTCATATTTTTCTCCACTTTTTAAAATGTTTTCCAAGTGTACAATATGAAGATTTAAATTCAGCCAAAAAATAGCCACAGTAGAGGAGAGTAGAGGGAAAAAAGAAACAGCCAAAAAACGACTGACGCAATTCAAGCAAAAAAAAGAATAATAATTTTCACACTATAGATTCAACCATTTTCAATCATCAAATTTGTCAATTAAATTGCGTGAAAAAAATTGGAAAAAATCATGAATATTCAGCGTCATTCAAATTACATTTTAAAATACTTTTAAAATACTTTAACTCCCTAGGGGCACAATGTACTATTTTTGCTTGAATCGCATCAAAGAGTGGTTTTTCGACTGTTTCATTTTGCCCCATTCTCCCCTACTTGTACATCCTTAATACTGCACGCAATAATGTCAATGATTAATTAATTTTTCAACTCACTAGTTCTGTAGGCATGGTGTTGCACGATCTAAGAGGCAGATGATAAGTTATCGGTGCAGGCTCACTCCTGAACTCTTGCAAACAGGAGCTATTCTTCGATAATCCACGAGGATACACGAGCCCATGGAAAACGGTGTTTCCCTCCGTGGATATGTGAACTATTATCGATTCACTCGCACACTCGATCCGCACGGTACTTGCAACCGCAGCAGTCGCTGCAAAAAAAAACACACACACATACACAAATTAAAAATGGCAATTAGTAACACAATCTGCCGCACTCAAGGCCGTCTGCTAATTGATCGAAAAAAAGTGGAGAAAGTGAGATAGAATGCTGAAATGGAGTTGAATGGGGAAAAGTTGAGAACAAAGTTGTTTCTCTTCAACCCATATGAGTACATACAAACATCAACACAAAGAGTAATAAAATGGTTGGTCACTGGTCGGTGAGGCACAATGATGAGACAGTCGTGAACTTGACTCTGCAGAAGAGAAATAAAATAAAAAGTTTTGAAAGGAGAAGACACGACTGCTGTCACGACATCCGGTTTTACTCTCTCGAGGCTGGTGTTTCATTGTCGAGATGACTTCCATCGTAATTACGCAATGAGGATGATACTTTCTTTATCGTGAACTTGAGCAAAAAATTACTTTATTGGGTTTTAAAATGTCAAACGTGTAATTCCTCTGGAAATATTTGAGATAACTAGCCGGGTGGCTCGACTTCGCCAGGGCAGAATGAGAGAAAATTGAATACGAGGATTTTTGAGAATTCCTGCGATTAAGAAAAACACCTCGATGTTTTGAACTTTTCTACAACAACATGCGAGAATTTTCTCAATTTCTTTGGAAAACTCGAAAATTGTCTTGACTTGTCGAGTGTTCTGGAAAAGTCGAAAACATTGAGGTTTTTTTTTTTCATTGTAGGAATTCTCAAAAATCCTGGTCTTCAATTTTTATTCTGCTCGGGCGAAGAGAAATGTTCAGTAAAAATTATGGAACTCACAGTTCGCTCACCGATTACGGAATTGACTCAGAAAACTTAAGTGACGGTATCGTAATTTTTCACAGGAGATTCAATTAAAAATTACGGAACGCTCTGGAAAAATTCCGTGACAGTTCCGTCAAATTTCCTACAACCACATTTCGCTCCGGAATTACGGAAAAGATACGTAATTTTTATTGAATATTTCTCTCGGTGCGGGTGAAGCCGGCCACACAGCTAGTCAATCAAAATTCGAAATTGAATTGCTCAATTGGAGAAAATTTTTTTTTCGAAAACTCGAGAATTCCTTGGAATTTTCTAGAAAACCTGAGAATTCGTTCGAATTTTCTAGAAAATTTAAGAGTTTTTTCGAATTCCTTGTAAAAACAAAGAATTATCTCAAATTTTCTGTAAAACTGAAAATTTTCTCGAATTTTTCGAAAACCGGAGAATTTCTTCAAATTGTTTAAAAAATCTGAGAATTTCCTGGAATTTTCTGTAAAACCAAAGAGAAAATTGAATACCAGGATTTTTGGGAATTCCTGCAATTAAAAAAAAAACATTTCAATGTTTTGGACTTTTCTAGAACACCCGAGAATTTTCGTAATTTCTTTGGGAAACCCAGAAATTAAAAAAGAACTGAAGGAATTTTTTAAATTTCTGCGGAACAAAAAACAATTTTTTAGAAAACTCGAGAATTCCTTCGAATTTTGTAGAAAAACTCAAACCATCCTCTAATTTTCTAGAAAACCTGAGAATTCGTTCGAATTTTCTAGAAAATCAGAGTTTTTTGAATATTCAAGAGTTCTTTCGAATTCCCTGTAAAACCAAAGAATTTTCTCAAATGTTCTATAAAACCCGAGGAATTTCTCGAACTTTCTATAAAACCCGAGACTATCCTCAAACTTTGTATAAATCTCAAAAACATTCTCGAAAACTCGAGAATATTCTAGGATTTTCCAGAAAGTCCTGGAATTTTTCAGAAAGCTTTAGAATTTTCTACAAGTTTCATAGTTGCATAGTTTAGTATGACCGGTAGCGCAATAACTTATAGCCTAAAGCCGATTGGGGACCCGAAATTATGTAATACTGAAAATACCATTGAAATCCATTCAGTCGTTTTTGCGTGAATCGTGGCCAAAGAATGGGCAACAGATTTACTACATTTCCAATTCAATTTCGATTTTCCAGCCAATGAGATGACCGAAAAATGAAAAAAAAAAGTGCTGCAAAATATTTTTCAAGTGCACACACTCGTGAGATAGCCCTCTCCCTCCTGATCCCTAGGGTCACTGAACTCACCGCGAAGAATTGCCGTCGAGCGTCGTCGTCACGTTCAGCCGAACCGGACGTTCCCGTATTTCATTTCATTTTATTCTAAAACCACCGCATACCAGAGTCAACGTGCATTATATTCATACTTGAAGTTTTCTACAGACATGTCGTATACCTTCACTTACTCGAGAGCCTAATGTGTTCAGCTTTAGAAGAGTGGGGGAGTGAGAGAGGAATCATCTTGCGGTATTTCGCGTGGCGTTAATTGGCCGACAACGGGAAGATAGGTGTACACTGTAACTACAGGACACCCCGAGCGTTTTTAAATTACTCGACGTCAGCTGAACATAACTGTTAACTTGAAAAAAAAAAATGAATGATAAGAAGACATGAGAGAAGAATGTTGACTAATCGTCGTTGTGAACGATAGATTAATCTTTTGTATATCTGGAAAAATAAATTATTTAAAGATGAATGACATTTATGTTTCTATTCCTTGTTAAATTATTCTGACAAATTCATATACGAAGAAAGTCAAGTTATGTGTTCATGTGATCGACATTACTCATTTTTGCGTTTGTGTACTAGTAAGAGTTTCTTTGCATAATAAAATTTGCATGACAATTCCAATGTTCAATTATAATCTGAACTTGTTGACATTTTTCTACAAAAATATCTTTATTACTTCGGGTTCGTACACTGATAGAATGATTCATTTATTCCAAACGAGATTCGTTAACTATTAACGAATGGTAGAGTTGAATATGACCAAATGAATATTCGTTAATAGTTAACGAATGGTTCACTTGAATGGCGAAAGTCAAGTCAAACAAGGCTCCTCAAATATACATTCGTTAACAATAACTAATCCGTTCTATCAGTGTAACCTTTCACCGTCTCAAAAAGCTCTAATGTCCCGTAATTGGGGACACGATGTTCCATATTGGGCAAAAGTGTTGCGTAATAAGTCTTTTGGACTTGAACATAATTTTCCATTTCTCCCGATCATTTCTCGTTACATAATGTGTTTTTTTTCTGAAACCCACTGAATTTGGTATCAACCAGTATTTTCATCTATTTTTTCCACGAATACTCCATTTTCAAACCATTTTCTGAACCTCTGAAGAGCCTTGAGTGTTCCATAATTAGGCTGTTCACCCTACTCCTAAATGAATGTTCGATAACCTCTCAACAACAGAATGAATAAATTTCATTGATGATTTATTTTCTCCTCCTCGACAACCCGCATCGTCATCAATTGTATAATCGTCAATCCCCACCTTTCGATTGACTCGTTGAGGAAATAACTACGTCTCCTGAATATTAAATAATAATAAAAAGAAAAATGAAACAACCGTTGTGAGAACCGTGCGGGTGCCCTCCCCCATAAAGATGCATCCTCCGGACATACGTGACCACTGGCCGCCACACCGTCTCCGTAATTTTCCTTGCGGATTTCTTGTCTAACCGATTATTTGCCCATTTTTTTTCAGTTCTTTATTTCTTTATATTTTTCTTCAGTCAAAGACAACAACAGTTTCTTTGTGATCCGTTATTGCGGTTTCAAACGATTTAGCAATCATCCCAGACTCCGTGACAATACAGGAATCTCTATTGCAGGTACTGCAGACTTTAGAGGAATTTCAAGGTCATAGATAATTCTATTTTATGCATTTGCGTGATCACACAGGAATAAAAATCGGAAATAAAGAATATTGCTATTTATCACTAATTAATGGAAAAAGTCAATTATCAAATAATCATGTAATTATACTTTTAAAAAATCGTACTGGTTCAAGTTGATGTTGGCTTGATTCAAGTCGAGTGACTCTGAGTCCATCAATCAGAATTTCGGACCTGATATTAGCAGAAAAGTGGATTATTTCAAGGAGAAACGTGTCAAGTCGAAATTGACTCAATTGGTCAATTTTTCGACCTCATTCGCGTCGATTTTTGAGCTTTATTCAAGTCGGTTTTTGACTTGATTCAAGTCGATTCTTCGACTTAATTCCAGTCGATTTTTTGGCTTCATTAAAGTCGATTTTTTAGTTTGATTTAAGGTGATTTTTGGGAGTTATACATGTGGCGGTCGAAAAATCGACTTGAATCAAACCGGGAAATCGACTTGAATCAAGCAGGAAAATCAACTTGAATCAAGCAGGAAAATCAACTTGAATCAAGCCGAAAAATTGACTTAAATCAACCCGAAGTTGACCTGATTCAAGTCGAAAAATTGATTTGAATCAGACCGATGTGCCGCCTTGCATTTCTCCGAGTCAGACTTGATTCATGCCGACGATCCGACATGAAATGAATCGATTCCCGGCATAATTCAGTTCGACTTGATTCAAACCGATTTTTCGGTTTGATTCAGGACGATTTTTTTGCGTGTATCATAATAAAATGCGTAACCTAGAATATAATTCTTCCTTCATGAATCAGTTGAGTATTAAAATATTACCGCCACCGGAATGTGCTAATTACTCGAGGAACTACTAATTTTTAAAATTCATTTATGTCTGTCTTTCTTCTTTTGTCTTTCTAATAATTTTATAATAGAGAAGAAGAGGCGCCTGTTGTTTATCTGCAATACAGGTTGGAGGACGTAGATTTTGCGCGACCTCGAGGCCTCCGCTATGCCTCGGTGAATCCCATCACTCTCCGCTTCCTCTTTTTTATTTGTTCCTTTGTTTATTTTACGATTGTTGTAGGATACATCTTTCCGAGTGCTTTTCTGCGAGTATTTTTTTTTACTGTCGTGATGTATGTACTCATACTTTGATATGAAAAGAACTTGTTTCACAAGAGATCATAGTCGGACGAACATCATTTTTTTATCTGCTATGACATTATTTCCATGATATCTTGAGATTTTCAGACATAGGCATAATCATAAATTTTAATTGAATTAGGATTTTGAATTAATCAATTATTTATGTTACTCATCAATTTTTAAATCATTAAATTAATCATCAATTAAATATTCAAATTCCGAATTATTTCATCAATCAATAATTAAGTTCGGAAGATTGACGATTATTTTAATACTTTCATGGAATTTAGAATTATTTACTCAATAGTCAATTGACAATTCCATATTGTCAATTATTTAGTTCATAGGCAATTGAAAATTTAAGTGACTTCTCATAAGAGCAATTAACCGGTTACTTTGCAGGAATGGCTTCTTCAAACTTCATGGTAAGTCAAGTCGACATTAACACACGTGTGTGATAGATTTAAAATTGGCGTACACCACCTTCCAATCATTTGATTTCACAAGAAAAATCATGAAATTGGGACTTTCAGGATTTTTTTCACTCATTTTGACTGAACCAATTCGAATAAAAATGAATCCACTAAACAAATCTCATTTTGATTACTTCATATTTTTTTCTGCGAAAAACTACGGTCAAATTAATTGTTTATAATTTTCTCAAACTGTTCATTTTAGCCATTTTTCAACATTGCAAAATTTTGTTTCTCGAAAACCAGACGTGTTAGAAACATTTCGCAAAAGAAATTAAAAATCAGCATTAAATAGTATTATATATTATATATATTAATATATTATATATATTATATATTTCAATACGAGTGAGACGGAATTTTTTTCTACCTCTTCTCACACAACACTATTCAACAAAAAGTTTCCTCTTCAATATTTTCAGCTGAAAATCCACGACAATCGCGCAATTTTTATTGAATTAAATCTTGACCCCATCAACTAGACCCATTTTTAATCCCCAACCGGCAAAATTATCATTAGTCTAAGGATACTGCAAGAAAGCAGAGTAAAATTCTCAGCGAAAGAATTTATGGCCATAAACACGAGACAAAAGGAGCTGCTTTACTAGCATGGTATGCATCTCTCCTTTCATTTAGACCCTCATTGGCTCCCTCCGCTCTCCCTCCCGCCAATCCACCCACTCTTCCATGCGTTACGGCGTGTTGGCTCGCGGAGAAAACTTTCGCGGATTTCGATGAAGATCATCTCTTCGCTTTTACTTGCCTCTCTTTCACGGTTACTTTTCAGTGTTGTTGGTATATGTACTTGGATTGGCGACTTTTAAATGCCTGCTCCAAGCTGAAGAGGAAATTTAGGTCGTCTACAACAGGAGAGAGAGGGAGAGAGAGAGAGGGAATCACCTTCGTCAGTGGCAATGTCTCAGAGAAGGCCATTTAATTTTTTTGCAGATTAATTGCGGTCTAATTTGATACGATGGAGGTGTCCACGACGACTGCACATGATTAAAGGACAATTTTAATCATCTGCAAGGAAATTGAGTCTCTTTAATTATGATAATCAGCCTTTCAATTATGAAATGGCTCCTTAATTATGATTTTATGTGAAAAGCCAGGGGAATTTTGAAAAGTCAGCATGACGAATCCCATCCACCTGTCATATTCGTTTGATTTACTCATTTGCATTTGTAATTTAGTGGAGTAGTGAAACAGTCCGAGTCTTCGTAACTCATCGGGATTGTTAAATGCTGAATAACTTATGTAAGAGAAACGTATCGATCTACAACTTTGACCACTTAATGACATAATTATGAGTACTTATTAATATGGAATAGTTGGAGTACTTACAGGTGGGAAGACTGTGTCCAGATGGTATTTGGGCAGCGAAGGCATTTCCTTCCAGTCGCGCTATCGTCAGGATCTGGGAATGAACAGAAAACAATTGTTCAATAGTTTCTTTGGTGTTGCGGTTTGGTGATTCGGACATGATTTTGTAATAAGCACAGGGAGAATTTACATAAAGGGGATCCAGTAATTGAATCATTCTTCAGTTGAAAACAACAGCAATGGGAGTTTTTTAAATATGTAATGATACAACGGTTTAGGCCTTCGCGCCTTCAAGTATTTTTGGAAATACCCAAATAAGGCGCCACGTTCAATCGACCAAGTGTCACACCAGTGATAATTGCACGAGCTCTCGCTCGCTACTCGGACACTGACAAGTACGGATCGTACAAAATTCTCTATTGTATTCGTTCGAGTAGTCTGAGCCTTTGATTTGTCTTTATTTTGGTATAATTAACTTGTCAGAGCTATAATAAATATTTCTAGTGTGCACACTTTCTATCTAACATTTGGAATCGAAAATAATTAATGAAATAAACTGTTAAGTATGGATGAATGAGTGAAATGTATATGAGGTAAGGGTTGAAATTTAGTCTATATACAATCAATGCAAATAGTAGAACGTTATATGACAAACAAAATACTCTCTCCTTGTGATAATTCCATTTTGACAAGAATTATCGAACTAAAATATTTAATAAATGAGAAACTAATTTAATATGACGTTACATCTGCTTGATTGATTTGCTGTGTATTAAAACTGAAATTACTCTATAATATTATAAATATGACAGTTTTGGCTTCCGAATCGACGCTTTGTAATCGCTCTAATTTAAGTTTCTAATTTTTAGTGGTGTGGTAAATTAATATTGTCTGAAAAGTCCGAATACGCGATTTTTAACCCTGGATCACTCGTTCAATGAGCGCGGCGCCGCTCGATTTCTTTTTTTATTTATTTTAGCGTGTTTCTCGACGCTGAAAAATTCTGTAAAAATTAGAGGTCCTAGTCAGTGATAGGCATATCAATCAATCATAATTACCGTTAAATTGTGAAAAGCGGCGCTGCGCGTTTCTGTCCGGAAGGGAAAATTGTTTTTTTCATCATTAGTGAAAGAATCATCAACAATAGTAATTAAATCAGAGCTTGAAAAGTATATTTCAATGCCCTCTTAAAGATTGACGTAAGCAATTTTGGCGGGAGTTTTTCACAAGAGTAAATTTTTTTATGTCGCGCCGTGCAATAAGTCGACTTCTGCACGACTTGACATAAAATATTATAGAGCACTCGATAATAAATTCCGTTTTCAAAAAAATGTGTGTACAGACCTCGCCTTCGGCTCAGCCTGTAAACTACACATTCGTTGAAAACGAAATTTGTGCCCTTGTACTCTAATGTACTATTATGGTCAAATGCCATGAAACTTTGGCAAAACGTTATTTGAACCATTCTAAGATGATCGATCTATCGCTTAGCTCCTTGTCATATTGTCGATATCAACTAAAGCATAAAAAACCAAAAAAATCGATATTGACAATATGACGAAGAGCTGAGCGATAGATCGATCATTTTATAATAGTTCAAATAACGTTTTGCCAAAGTTTCATGGCATTTGACCATAAAAAAATTACTCTTGTAAAAAAATGCTTACGTCAATGCTTAATAAAGTTGAAAAATGGTGAGAACAGCATCATTACTTATCAAGTTACACAGTACCGTCATGAGCTTTTATATAAAAATTTCTATCTCCATTAAACTCAGGTACCAGTCTACTATTTTGAAAACTGATTCATATTGATTCATGGTCCCGACTAACTTCCGACAGAACCTGGGTTAAACTCTGGCTAAATCCTGATTAAAGCCTGACTAAATCCCGGCTATACAGTGACTAAACCTCGATTGAACCTTGATTAAACCCAGATTGAAAACGAATTCGAGTCTCGAGAGTGTCTGAACGCAAATTTTGATGACATTTCGTAAGCAAATTACTAATTTATTAGCAACAATTACTCTACTCATTTATTTAAAAAATGCCACTGTCTGCTTGCTATCATCAGAGTCATAATTATCCTTGGTAAAAGAAAAATTGATTGTGTTATGATGAAACAAATTCCGCCCTCCCCTCTCTGTCTGTCTTTCTTTATTCCCTACGAATAGGATATCACAGCGCCTTGTAAAGACGACGTGGGTCGACCGCAATGCCTTTGATGTCCTTGAATATCTCCCCACACGCGAATAAACACGGCGAACTCTATACTTTTATAGGCAACTGGTGTAGCACTCTCGAGGATAACTATATAAAATGTACGTATCCTTGTGGTCGCATCTAGCAGTGAACGTGAAATCGATTTCGATTCACTACATCTCACCTCTTCATTTTGCTTCATGATTCGTCATGGCAAGGATACCATTATACCTTTTTATCCAAAGCTTGACTAATCCGAAATATTTGAATTTTCTAACTTTGGTGAATACGTCTGCAAACTTTCATTGCTTGCCGCCCACGTCTTCGGATTTCCTAAACACGCCCACGTTGATTTCCAATTCGAACTGCAAAATTGTTTTGAGCTAGGGTGAATTCTAATTATCTGCTAGGGCAAACTGAGTGACCAGAATGATCAACCTAATAAAAATCTCTCCATTCTTCTATTCTTCAATAATGAGTTCATTTCAATGATCGCGTTCCCTCATGCACTTATTCACGCTTTGTTGGCTAAATTTCTTCATTTTTTTTCATCAATAAAAAGTCCCACGAAAGTTTATTTATAATCACAAGGCAATTATAAATCATTTAATGAAAAAAAAAAACATAAATTCAACGCTTTTTGCCCAGGAATTCTCAAAAGGAAAAATCAAGGTTTGAAATCATCTAACAGCATCATTTGAATTGGAAATGAGTCGAGTCATCGGGATAACAGCAAGTGGCAAGTTCCTCAATATGGTGTCGCCTAACAGCAAGAATAAGAAATAACACCACCTCACATTCGAGAGTGAAATGTTGAAATGACGCCGCCGGTGGCTGGAGAACCGGGTCTCTACCTGAATAAGATCCGGCCCCGATACATGTCCATATAGCCATGTATAACTTGAAAGAATACAAAGGTAAGGCGGGCGTGGTCTCGTAACTGAAGCGAATGTCTGTCTCAGATACTCAGCATTCGACCTGTACATATCTCTCTCAAGAATTCCCAATTTTAGATTCTAAAATGTGCAAACCACAACTATAAAGAGAGTAATAGCATTAGAAAATACGCATACACATACACAATATTCACGTCAGGAGATTAATGAATTTTCATGAGAAAAATCAAATAAATAAATAAATAAAAATACATAATTCGGATTCGCATCACAAAGCAATTGCACAGTGTCTGTCCTTTGAGAGCATTGCACAATATCGAAAATTACTCGGTTGCTGTTACATTAGCTAACTAACCTGGTTTAAAAACAATATTGCAGGTAAGGCGCTTTGCACTACTATTTAGCTCACCTCCACAGCAAGTGGACGATTGACGAGCTGTCAAAGTCAGATGGGAACGTCGACCCATTCTTTAATTGTCGAGTTCTTTCTCTTTTTTCTCGCGATAACTTTCTGATTACGTAATGGTTGAGGACGCGTTGTGACGCGTGTATTGCGTGTCACCTAACATTTATATGCGTGACTTGGCTCACTGTCACTGATGATGAGACCGACTTTTTCTTATTCACGGTTTATTTGGGTTACGGGGCCTCGGGAGGACCGCAGAGGTATGCTCTGTTATTTTGTATTATGGTTTGGAATTGACGAAATGTCTGGCTTTTAAGGTTTTCAAATTCACTTCGAATAGGGTGAACACACGGAGAGAAAGATTCAATAAAAATTACGTATCTTTTCCGTAATTCCGGAGCGAAATGTGGGTGTAGGAAATTTTACGGAGCTGTCACGGAATTTTTCCAGAGCGTTCCGTAATTTTTATCTGAATCTCCTGTGAAAAATTACGATACCGTCACTTAAATTTTCTGAGTCGATTCCGTAATCGGTGAGCGAACTTCGAGTTCCGTAATTTTTACTGAACATTTCTCTCCGTGCAGTCCAATTGCGGAACTCCCCAAACTAGCGGAAGACTTGAGTATTTTGCCAGATATCTGGAATATTTACGTATCTATCGAATCGATTTTTTTTAATCAAGTCGATATTTCCATCCATGATGTGAGAATTTATTTAGTGGTCTATCTGCTGTTTTCTGTCCATTTTGCGACAGGTGAGTAGTTAGATATGACACACTGAGAGAAAAATCTGATGTTCCATTTACAATAAGAAAATAGTTGAGGCATTTTGGTGAACGATACGATTTTTTTTTGTATGCGGCACATAACTATGGTAACTTCACAAGCGTAATTTTTGCAAATCGAAATGCAGTTAAACTAACCAAAGTTCAAAAGTAACCACGACAAATCTATCGTGCGGAGAACTATAAAATAGTTGCACTGACTACATTCCATTGTAGTAATTACTTCGCCGGCCGTAGTTACCGTAACCCATGAAAAATTGTTGAGGACTTTTTGAGTATAATTCGATGGTGATGAAATATAGTCAGAAGAATTATATTTTTTCTCTCAATGCAGTGTGGCCGCTAATGGGCCGAACGAAGTTACTTGGGTTAATAATCATCAAATGTCGTAAGTCCAGACTAATATCGATCCCAAAAGCTTCATTTTTTTTAATATTTTGCATTCATTTTATCCGTACGTTCTTATTTGTACAAATAAATGGGTGTTCCGCCATTTGGGTTGGGGTTTCATGGCATTTCCAATCGCCGTAACACTGATGTTTTCGTTTGGCACGTGCCGGAGTGGTTCGGTCAAAAATATATGAATAATTGATAAGTTGAAAATGTAATGACGTTTATGTTTCTATTCCTTGTTAACTTGTTCTAATTCAGATATGAAAAAAGTCGAGTTATGTGTTCAGGTGATCGACATTACGTATTTTTATGTTTATTCACTAGTAGAAGTTTCTTTGCATAATAAAATTTGCGTGACAATTCCAATTTTCAATTATAATCTGAACTTGATTAAATTTTTGTACAAAAATATCCGTATTACTTCCTAAGATTCCTAACCTTTCACCGTTTCACAAAGTTGTTCACGATGTTCCGTATTTGATAAAAGTGTTTCGTAATAGGTCTTTTGGACTTGAACATAATTTTTCATTTTTTCCCGATTATTTCTCATTACGTAATGTATTTTTTCTTTTTTTTTCCCTGAAACTTACTGGAATTTGGAATTGATCAGTATTTTGTAAATATTTTTTCAAACAATAATTGGACTGTTCACCCTACTTTCAAACTTTTTAACTGCGAATGGAAGCTTTGTAATCGTTCAAATTCAAGTTTTGGTTTTTTGTCTCATTTGGAATCAATATGATCCGGAAGACTTTCCGCCCCTGGGAGCAACTTTCTACCCTAGGGCGGAAAGTACTCACTTTCCTCCCGCTCATCAAAGAGCAAAATACGAACTTTGCTTTGCAGGCGTGTTAAAAAATAGCATGTGCACCTCGGGCGGGAAAACACGACTTTCCGACCTTGATGCACAATAGTATATTTCTAACCTAGGGAGGGAAAATAAAGGATCCTCAGCCGCCAGTGCAATTACCAGCCGAGCCGAAGGCGAGGTTGGTAAACACGCGGCTGAGGGTCCTCCNTAAAGGATCCTCAGCCGCCAGGGCAATTACCAGCCGAGCCGAAGGCGAGGGGCCGAAGGCGTGTTCCGTATTTGATAAAAGTGTTCCGTAATAGGTCTTTTGGACTTGAACATAATTTTTCATTTTTTCCCGATTATTTCTCATTACGTAATGTATTTTTTCTTTTTTTTTCCCTGAAACTTACTGGAATTTGGAATTGATCAGTATTTTGTAAATATTTTTTCAAACAATAGTTGGACTGTTCACCCTACTTTCAAACTTTTTAACTGCGAATGGAAGCTTTGTAATCGTTCAAATTCAAGTTTTGGTTTTTTGTCTCATTTGGAATCAATATGATCCGGAAGACTTTCCGCCCCTGGGAGCAACTTTCTACCCTAGGGCGGAAGGTACTCACTTTCCTCCCGCTCATCAAAGAGCAAAATACGAACTTTGCTTTGCAGGCGTGTTAAAAAATAGCATGTGCACCTCGGGCGGGAAAACACGACTTTCCGACCTTGATGCACAATAGTATATTTCTAACCTAGGGAGGGAAAATAAAGGATCCTCAGCCGCCAGTGCAATTACCAGCCGAGCCGAAGGCGAGGTTGGTAAACACGCGGCTGAGGGTCCTCCATTTTACTTCCCGTGGTTAGAACGCAATTTTCCGTCTCGGCGTAGGCGCAAAGTCAGAGTTCCCTCCCGCGAAGCGGGAGGGAAATGTAACTTTGCACCCGCCGGGACGGAATATACTATTCTATTAACATTTTATCGAATGGCGGAGGGGAGAGGTAGAACCGTAAAAGAAAATCGGTAGTATAGAAGAAAGAGATTATAAGAATAATGATGCTGATAACATTCAACTAAGTGGAAAACCCCACAAAATTAGTTGAAAAGAAATCTTATTCAATTAAATAAAATGAAATAAACAATGAATCACACATGATAGAACGAAATGATGTGCAAAATAATCACTCGGAAGCATATTGCTAATTTATTAGCAAAAATAACTATACTCTATGCAATAGAAGAGCGATTTCCCACTTGTTTTATACTCAAATCCAATGGCAACGTCCACACGTTGTTCATCATTCTGGAAATTAACGCGCATAAAAGTACAAAAAAATTTGAGAGCGTGAAAATTCCTCGAGAATCGCCAATCGCAACCACCCGCTGAACCGGTTTGCATGCACATTTCATATCGGAAAAAGCGATGCCGAAAAGTAGATTAACTTTCAATTTGCGAGTATTTCAGCATCCATTCCCGTGGACAAATTTCCCTATTAATATTCAAGTGCTCAATATCAACGCAAACCGGATGATAAATAAAAGAGTACATAATATGGAAGTGCGTTAGAAAAAGACTGATTTCTCTCAACGGATACAATTTCTCAGCTCGTTCTCTCAAAACGTGGATATCCATGTTTACTGTCATTCAATTGTTGGTTTTAAAGTGGCAATTAATATCACAGAGAAATGGGTCTCGGTGCATTTAACTTACCAGTACATAGGTGAGCGCGACAACGCCATGCCAGTCCATAGTTACTAAAAAAGAAAAAGAGAAAGTATTGGTTAAAAAATAGGGTTGTGAGGCGAATTAATTAATGAGCCATTTGTCGCCATTTTCGACTTCAATCTCGTGTTTTACGATTAAATGGGGAAAGAAAATTGTAACTCTCCAAAACGACCCACCGTGGCCCCTCCCCTTATTCACCTAGTTGCAAGAAATCATAGTGACACGACTTAAGTTTCATGATATGTAATTAAATAATTGCATTCGTCATTTTCTTGCAAATCTCGAAGTGCTTTTTTCATATCCATTATTTTTTGATAATTTTTTACAAGAATTATTGTTTGAAGCGAGCAAAATCAAATTTATTTTTTGTTAAATAGTAAGTGCAATTATAAATGCATTCATTGAACAAAATACAGTGTCACATCAAATTGAAATACCAAATACAAAAAATCCTTGGGGGTCACTGAGGAGCCAAAAGTTTGTTTAAAAAAAGTAAGATAATCCACAAAAGCTTTTTGATACTAATTTCTAGGTGTGTATATGCACTGAGAGAAAAACGACAAAGTTCTCAAACACGTCTTACTTGTGCCAAGAAAATAGTTTTTTGAAAATTATCAAAAAAGGATTTTTTTGTGCCAAACCTGCAGAAGGTGCGCCGGAATGAAAAATTTTTGTCGCAAAAATAGATTTAGTAGTTTAAAAAAGCTACTCCTTCGTTATTCGAGACTCCCATACATATTTGTGGACGTCCACATGAAAAGGGACCACTTTGTCGATATGGTGTTATGTATACTCTGATAATATTGATACTATTCCGCACATTTTGAGCCCAAAATGATCTTCATGGGGTCAAAAATGACGTCGTTAGAGAAGATGGAAAAAACAATTCAACAATGGTGCAAATGGGAGTGGCTGACACAAGAACGTGAATATCTCGGAAAATAAAATCGACAAAGTGGTCCCCCTTTTCATGTGGAAGAGTGCCCGGCGCGTACCTGGGAGACCCGGGTTCGATTCCCGGCTGGGTGAAACCGAAATTTTTTCTCTCTAAATTCTAATTTTCTTAGAATCACATTTTGCTCCCGAAAAATCTTTGTTTTATGCAAGGGATAGTAGTTTTTCGTCTCGGCTGTCTAATAATCACAGACAAGAAGTAAACCCTTAAATGAAACAATAATAATAATATGATAGCAGTCTTCTAACTTTGGGATTAAATATTTGTTGATCAATTTTCCTCTATATGAGATTTTTTGATCCTGAAAAGGCACCAACTGGTGTGAATTAGCCGCCTCTTGAGCCGAATATTTCGTTGCTGTCGAAAGCAGAGCAATTATTCATGTTTGAGACTTTCAAATTCGAACACAATTTCGAAAAAAGAATTTGTTTGGTTTAAATTCTTTTTTGGCAATTTTCAACTAGCGATTGTGTTGGCCCAAACAAGACTTGTTTGACAACGTGTTTGTTTTTCTCTCAGTGTATGTAAACGACGACTATTTTATTGAATAAAAACGTTGTAAAAAAAATTCAACGAGGTGCAGGTCAGAATATTTTCTCTGGAATCGAAATCTTTGAAAAATGGATTTTCCAATTAATTGTGTCAGCACCTTATTCGTTTCACCCTTGACGGTCGCGAAAAATGGTGTGCATTTTCATATGGCACACTAAAAATAACGCCAATATGGTCATGACTCGGGTGAAAGTTAATACACACACACACACACATAAACGCACACAAGAGTAAACTTTTGCGTTCACTTTTGACGGCGAACTGTGCACACAAGGTAGAAATTTTCTGAATGCAGTTGGATGCAAGAGAATGAATCACACAAACACGAATAAAGAGGATACCAATTGTGTCTGTAATGCATCCAGTCCCACGGTGTTTTCGCTGGTTTTCGCATCCTTTCTGCTTTTTTTTTCATTACGAAGAAAAAAACGGACAAATTGAGTTCGAGTTTTATGACTGGAATTATCTCGTTATTCACGAGTTAGTGATGTGAAGTAGAATTAGATTGTACAGTTGTGGACAAAATTGAAAGTTTCCAGGTTTCTATTGTCATAGGTAACCATGCGAGGATTTATTTCAACATGTAATGTAGTATGCGTAGTGTGTAATTTTTTTATCGCCTCGGGTGTCAATGGAGAATTTTTCTTAAATGTAAGGATTGAATTTTGAGAATACGTAGTTGAGCAGATCCACGCCAAATCAGCAGGCCAAAAAAGTCGATGCTGGGGATTTTTCTCTCAAATTTGTAATGAAAAGATTAGATAAACGTGATTAGATAAAAATTTTAATGAAAGAAAAATTGAAAATATCGGTAATTGAGAGAGTTAGGATTTTTTGAAAATGACTTGCTTTGTGCAAAAAATTTTTTTTTCCAAATTGGCCTCAATCAAACAACATGAAAAATCCTTCAAAATGAGACGTCATACATAGCATTATTTTCAAGTTGACGGGGTTTATACGAGAAATTTTTTTTTCAATCGTTAATTACTCAAAAAACTAATTTTTAAAAAATCGGAAATTTTCACCAAAAATTGTCAATAAAATGAAAGGAATTTTGACACCAATTAGAGTTTGTCTTTCGCCGTAATTCGGCAGTTATTTTTTTCGGTGGAACAAGTATTGAAGATGACCGAAAATCGCTATTATGCATGCAATTATCCCCCCAAATGAGTGAATATTCAATTGAATAATCAAAAATGAGTGAATTCAATTAAATTTACGATTACCAACTAATTAAAGCTCTTTGAAAAATGTATTTCCATTGTATAATTAGAGAAATATTAATTTTTTGGACAATGAGTCTAACCTCCACAATTTGCTAATATTTAATTGAATATTCACTTATTTGGGCAATAATTGCATGAATAATAGCGATTTTCGGTCATTTTTAATATTCGGCTCAATGAAAAATTTGATAACCGCCCAACTACGGCGAAAGGCAAACTCTACTTACCGTCAAAATTCTTGACATTTTATTGACAATTTTTGGCGAAATTTTCGGATTTTAAAAAAATTAGCGTTTTGAACAATTAACGATTGAAAAAATTTTTTTTTGTATAAATCCCGTCAAACTAAAGATAATGTTATGTATGAGGTCGCATTTTGAAGGGTTTTTCCTGTTCTTCGAGTGTGCCGAAGGGCGATTTGATAGCTTGAACCCCCCAGAGATATTGGGGCCAATTTGGAAAAAAAAATTTTTTGGACAAAAACTAGTAATTTTCAAAAAATCATAACTCCCTCAATTATCCGTATTTGTCAATCGTTCTTTTTTCATAATTCTTGTCTAAGCGCCATCTTTTCAGAAAAAAAATTGAGATGAAAATTCCCAGCATCGACTTCTTTGTCCTGCTGATTTAGCGTGGATCTGCTCATTTACTTTTTCACGAAATCATATCTGGTGGAAAAATTTCCTAAAAGATGAATCTGCTCGATCCATCCACCCACAAATGATCCCCGTCACATCTCGATGAAATTTGATTAAATTATAATACAAGGGCGTCACCCATACACACGTGGGATGCCACTGCTTCACTACTTATGAGGCAAACATGTTCATCAAAGCCCCCTGTGCGTGCACATCAAACTGGTGGCATCGATATTTGCGTTATGCAACTCCAAGAACCAGCCCAAGGCTCGTGGTGACTCTGCCCACCATATTTATACTCTTTTTTACTCCTTCGGGGCGCCTCTACTCGATCTCTCTCGCCTGGAGGCCTTCATACATCTTCCAGTAATTTTTTTTCTTCTCGTGAAAAAGGAAATTGTTATTCCATTTTACTCATTGCAATTGTCGGCGGTTTCGATGGAATGTCCTTGGAGGAGATGGGACATGCAATTTTCCTCATACTTGAATACGGAAAATCATTCGATGTGAAATTTTTGGTACAAAACAGCATCAAATGAATCTTATATTTATCCTTTTTTTTTTGTTCAACAAGGTTTTGATTCAAAGAAATAACAGTCAGTATTTACATATATGCATATCGTAAAAAGTAAGAACAAAAAACTTTTATGAAATGTATTATTCATAGTATATAAACTCAAATAAATATTGATTAGATATTGACTCTCGAGTTGATTTTATATTTTGGATTTGATTTAATATAACATTTTATTTAGTCTTTGAAATGCAATTAAGTCTCCAACAAATAGAATTTTTGTGGTTCAAAAACATATTGAATTCTTTGCTGCATTTAAGAAAAAAAGGCACTTCCATATCTGCGTGAAATAATTGGGGAATGTAATTCAGTAATTACGTATCGTGGTTCTTCGATATTGACTCATTATGATATTTGTTTTGTTCGGTTTAAAGCAGCAATGGATCGCGTAATTCACGGAACCTTACAGACATCGCCAAATATGCTCATTCCAAGGCTTCCCGACATTCTCCCAATACTCTCGATTATCTCCTCCAGTTACATCCGTAAAT
Source organism: Diachasma alloeum (assembly GCF_001412515.2). Taxonomy (NCBI): domain Eukaryota; kingdom Metazoa; phylum Arthropoda; class Insecta; order Hymenoptera; family Braconidae; genus Diachasma; species Diachasma alloeum. Next base: position 166,378 of record NW_021680466.1, on the reverse strand, counting down.
ACGTCGTAATCATCATCATCATTATCATTGTTAGTTCGTACTATTTTATTCTTTATTTATCATTTGAAAATTAACTCGTTTTTATCATTTTATTTTCATAATTTCCATTTTTCCGTCGGTTTTCCTTATTTGTCTTCAGAATCTCTATGTATTCAGTGCTTGAGACTTTTCTTGATTTCACCACTTTTTGTAAACAGAACGCTCGCACCCGTTCTTGGCGAGTTTTTTTTGCAAAAATTTATTTTTGTTTTGGGTACTCTTTTCTACTCCTTCGGGGCGCCCCCACTCGATCTCTCTCGCCTTCAGGCCTTCACAATCTTCTAGTAATTTTTTTTCTTTTCGTGAAAAAGGAAATTGTTATTCCATTTTATTTGTTACAACCGTCGGTGGTTTCGATGGAATGTCGTGTGTGGTGCGAAGGATGAGGCGATCAGACGCATATGATGGGATCGCGTTTTTTTTGTTCTTCAAGTTTTTGCTCAAAGGTAAAATAGTCAGTATTTACATATATACATATCTTGAAATCTAGTATCAAAAATCTTCTATGAAGAGGATTGTTCACTATGCCCTGCTCGCTCCGCTCGCCGACCCCCATATGATCCCCATAATCCTTATTCTGACCCTGGTGACCCTTAATCTCCCTTAATCTCCCTCGTCACCATTATTCTGACCTTCATGACTCTGATTCTGAACCTCGTGAGCCTTATTCCGACCTTCATGACTCTGATTCTAGACCTCGCGAGCCTTATTCTGACCTTCATAACTGATTCTGAACATCGTGAGCCTTATTTTGACCTTCATTACTCTGATTCTGACCCTCGTGAGCCTTATTCTGACCTTCATTACTCTGATTCTGACCCTCGTGAGCCTTATTCTGACCGTTATGACTCTGATTCTGAACCTCATGAGCCTTATTGTGACCTTCATTACTCTGATTCTGATCCTCGTGAGCCTCATTCTGACCTTCATGACTGATTCTGAACCTCGTGAGCCTTATTCTGACCTTGATGACTCTGATTCTGAACCTCGTGAGCCTTATTCTGACCTTCATGACTGATTCTGAACCTCGTGAGCCTTATTCTGACCTTGATGACTCTGATTCTGAACCTCGTGAGCCTTATTCTGACCTTCATGACTCTGATTCTGAACCTCATGAGCCTTATTCTGACCTTCATGACTCTGATTCTGAACCTCATGAGCCTTATTCTGACCTTTATTACTCTGATTCTGACCCTCGTGAGTCTTATTCTGAACGTTATGACACTGATTCTGAACGTCATGAGCCTTATTCTGACCTTCATAACTGATTCCGAACCTCGTGAGCCTTATTCTGACCTTGATGACTCTGATTCTGAACCTCGTGAGCCTTATTCTGACCTTCATGACTGATTCTGAACCTCGTGAGCCTTATTCTGACCTTGATGACGCTAATTCTGAACCTCGTGAGCCTTATTCTGACCTTGATGACTCTGATTCTGAACCTCATGAGCCTTATTCTGACTTTATGACTCTGAATCTGAACCTCGTAACCCTTATTATGACCCTTACGCCCCTTATTCTGACCCTCATGACCATTTCTTTGACCCTTATGACCCTTAATTGTCGAGTACCAATTTCGAGTACCAAATTTTTATCATTAGAAGTCGATTTAGATCTTTATAATATAAAACGATAATACATAAACTCTTGGCCCGTTATTGACTCTCAAGTTTATTGTATATTTTCATTTGATTTGATACAACATTGTATTTAGTCTTTGAAATGTAATTAAGTCTTCAATAAGTAGAATTTTTGTGGCTAAAAAATGTTCAATTCTTTGCTGGATTTAAGAAAAAAGTCACTTCCACATCTGCGTGGAAAAATTGGGGAATGTAATTCATTAATTGCGCACCGTGGGTCTTCGATATTGACTCACTATGATATTTGTTTTGTTCGGTTTAAAGCAGCAATGGGATCGCGTAATCCACGGAACCTTACAGACATCGCCAAATATGCTCATTCCAAGGCTTCCCGACATTCTCCCAATACCCTCGATTATCTCCTCCAGTTACATCCGCAAATACGTCGTAACCATCATTATCATCATCATTATACTCATTATTACATACTATTCTTTATTTGCCATTTGTAAAATGTGATGAGTTGAATTTCAATTGGGAGAAAAAATTAACATCCAAAGAGACTTGGCATAAAGATTATTCACATTTCCTTGACATTTTCTCCTAAAAAATTACTCATTACAATAATCATTTAATATTCAATAGAATGATAATTTTTCAATAATTACCTTTCATTGGGCGCAACTTTCCCATGGCAATCCGGATTCTCCTCGCAAAAATATCCAATGCACACGCAACTTTTTATAAATTCCGTATTATTCTTGTTATTATCGCGGATTAAAAAAAAATCACAAAACTATTTATTGGGGAATCCCAAGAGCGAACAGAACGGGCCCACTTGTGACCCCTCTGCCCACATAAATCGGCAAGAACCACTACAATACAATCCAAGGGAACAAAATGGCGTCCGGTTCAAACGATTAGATCAACAAAAAGGTTCTCCTCGAGAATAATAATGAAAAAAAAATCACGAAAATTCATTCACATTCTCACACTGTTGTTCACCATTACCGATCTTCCGCTTTTTCTTCGCACGCAGGTGATTTCGACACGTCCACATTGTATTTTTCTTATTTTACCCCCCGGAACATTGTAGAAATCTACTGTTCACTGGTTCTACTTGATTCTCTCCGCAATTCGACCAACTGGTGCAGTGACGTCATCATTGCGCATTGTGTAATACGTGTGGTCCCTTCCCTCCCCAAAAAAGAAAAAAAATTGTTCGAAATTTCCCGTCTCCAAATTTAGGTCCTGCTTAAGTCTTGATTATTTTTTAGTTTTGCCAATTTTCGCGAAAAAAAATTGTAACGTGTTTTTTTTTTCATCCACAATAACACATGATGCTGACCACCTGCCGTTTTTGGTGGTTGTTAGGGTCCGTAACGAACGACGCGAGACTCGAGACTGGATAAAACCGCAGGCTGAGTTTAAACCGGTCTAGTTGAGCGGTGAGAGTGGGGGACTTCCACTGGTTCTTCAGGGCCTAGTGGGCCCCTCCAACATGTTCCTTGGATTGAAAGAGAAGGGGGGGGGGGGGGGGGAGGACGATCACGTCATCGGACAAATATAGGAAATCCTGTCATTTGGGGGAGAATCGTCAAGACAAGAATGTAAGTGTTGATTATTATTATTGTTTTTCTTAATTTATGTTCCCACGAGATGGATGATGGTAGGAATCAGTAATTGTTGACAGCACGGTTCGACAAAATTCGGACGTAGTTGAATTCTAAAACGAAAGTGACCGCATTTTATAGATATTTTGATACTGACTTTAAATTTCTTTTGGATAATATTTCTGGCAAGTCGAGTTTTCGTGAAAGAGAAATGTGGAAGTGTTGAAAGTGGCTGAAACGGGCAATTTTTAAAAATTATTGAAAAATCAATTTGGCCGTAGTTTTTCCTAGAAAAAAAACAATGAATTAATGAGAATGCAATTTGTTCAGTGCGTTTCGGTTCATCCCAATTAGTTGAGTCGAAGTGAGGGAAAAAAATCTGGAAAAAGTCCAAATTTCATGGTTTTTGTTGTAAAATTAAATGTGTACGTTCACGTGAAAAGGGCCCACTTTGTCGCATCTAGTTTCCGAGATATTCACGTTTTTCTCTCCACATCTCCCATTTAAACCAATGTTAAATTGTTTTTTCATCACGCTGTGACGAAAAGTGAACTTTTCGGCACGCTCCGCGTGCCTAAAAGTCCAATTTCCGCCACATTGTGATGAAAAATATTGTTCGTAACTCGTGAAAAAATGTTTTTTAGCTCGTGGGATTATATCACTCGCCTTCGGCTCGTGATATAAACCTCCCACTCGCCAAATAACACTTTTTTGCACTCGTTACGAAATATACTATTTTGATCGTCTATACTGACGTCAGTTTTCATTCTATCGGGTTGATTTTGGGCTCAAAATGTGAGAAATCTGATCAAGTCAAAGTGGGCCCTTCAAAGTGGGGCCTTTTCACGTGGACGCCCACAAATAACCGGAAGTCCGTTGCGCACACTTTGATGCATGCCAACCACAAATATATCTACACACGTGTGTTAGCCTTGTGCGGTAATCTCTTTATTTTCCGACTTTATTTCAGCAACTAAACCTCTCCACAATTGAGGGTGCCTTCTCATAAGAGCAATTAACCGGTTACCTTGCAGGAAAGGCATCTTCAAACTTCATGTTAAGTCATGTCGAGGTTGACACACGTGTGTAGATAGATTTGGAATTGATACGCATCAAAGTGTGTACAACCAACTTCGGAAAATCATTTAATTTTACAAGAAAAATCATGAAATTAGAACTTTTCAGGGATTAGAACAATCATCAGTTTCAAAATAAGTCAAATTTAGCTTATGTTAATTGATAATATTACCCAACAATTTTGAATTACCAAGTTAATCATCAATAGAATTGTTAGAAATCCGACCCACATTTCTATAAGAATCGATTCGAATTAGCCAAAACTAACAAATATGGTCGGTCATTCAAGATCGTGAAAATTCCGGAATTCCGAACTTGACCGAGGGGCCGACTGGCGAACGCCATCAAATCTGAAAAGAGTAATAAACCGTACTCGTAACTGAACCCACGTCGTTCGTTATCATCAAAATCACGCAGAAAGTCAGCATGGAAATCAACAACTATTACCGAACGTTATCATCTGAAATAAACATACAGTCCACGAAATAATCGAAGCTCAATAAAATAACGGAAACTCAACTATTGTAAATAGTGTAAATATCCTCATATTATATTAAATTCAATCAGAAAAAACAACGCGAGTTTAATAATTTCAGACACCACCCGACCCCGGCCATCATTAATAGAAATTAACATCCTATTTGTAACAAGAATATTCAAATTCCCAAATAATCTATCAACTAGTAATTGTGTCAGAAGTTTGACCATTACATGTCTAATCGAAAAATCCTTTTAGGAAAATTAGAATTATTTACTCTAAGAATAGTTAATATAAAACTTAAGTTGTGAATTATATTATTTTCAAATTTCAATTGAAGCATAGTAATAGAACGGTGCGCATTCTAATAATATTACAAAATATGACAAATGTAATGATTGTCGACCGATCGCTGGGATTTTTTCAGGAATTTCTTCACTCGTTTTGACTCCATCGATTGGAATAAAATCGACTCTACTAAACAAATCGCATTTTTATGAGTTCATAGTTTTTTCTGGGAAAAACTACGTCCAAACTCACTTTTTTATAAATCTTTCAAATTGTTTATTTTATCCATTTTTCAATATTTCAATTTTTTTTCTCGAAAACTAGATGTGCTAGAAAGATTTCTCAAAAGGAATTTGAAATCAGCATTGAAATATTGTTGTATTGAATGAAAGAAGACAGTACATAACAAATAAAATGGTTGGGGCGGATTATTTATTTAATTTTTTTATTTGATGAAGAAGTCTTGAGATCGATCTCCCAAAGATAAGATCGAATCTCGATGTTGATAAAATCACTGTCGTTCCAAGGGGCTTCTCTCGATGTCCAGATCATTGACAATAGAAAGGGATTCGAAGGGGGATACGCAACAATATCTATAAGATGGGGTCGGTTTCGTTTTCGAGATCAAACATCTAATTGCTAATTACTACACCTAATTACTATTTTCTGTTTTCGACCTTGTTTGGAAAACCACTTGTTTCTAAGATATTTAATGATGTTTGTTTAATTAATACAGAACAATAAATCTTGAAAATTTAGTAACATTGAGCTCAAGGCGTCTGTTAGAGTGAAATAAGTTGGAGCATTTTGATGGGTTGTAAGAGAAGCCTGTCAACACATTTTTGGTAATTTTTGTTTACGATTAATCATTTATTTTAATAACTGTACAATGAATATTCACCACTATAAATGAAGCTATCATTAACTGGATTATAACAGCCCAATGACGATGTTTTTCCAGTTTCGGTTCATCTCCACTTAATTTTGTTGATTAATTATGGTATTTGTTGAACCCGTTTAGTTACCACTGTAGAGTTCTACCTGGTCTTTCTCCTTTTGAGCCATTCTACGCATGTAGTCAGCACTCGTGTAAGGAATATAGTAGTAAACCTGGTAGTCCTTGCGGTCTTTAACCAAATTCATGACTTTATTCTCAAGCTCACGACATTTCATGACTTCTTGTTCAGTCCAGATAAAGTGACAGTACTTCTCGTACTCCTTTTGATCTGTCGTGAAGACATAGCGTTGGAGAAATCTGGTGATTGGACTCTGCAAATTGAATTCAATAGAATGAATTGATTAAAGTGCAATTGAATGTCAAAGTTGGGTGAGAAAATTGAAAAACCTTTACCCTGTAATATTCCCATTCCTTGGGAACGTATCCCTCAGGGATTGCAGAGAGGGTCGCAGGTCCAATGAAAATGTTGACACAAAAAATTACCACAGTAATTGGAATAGCAGCTACCATGAAATACAGGTGGAACGAATCCTTTGTTTTGTCCCACATCCAACGAGATGGGACAATTTGCATCGTTCGGTCGTGTCCAGACATGTATCTCGTGATTGTCCCTTGGTTAAATGAAAAATAATAATAAAATAAAACATTGAAGTAGTTAATTTAGAGTGGAATTGAATGAGTCACAAAATGTTGGCAAATGATTTATAGAAATTTTGTGGCACTTTCTGTTTTGAAATAAAAAACAAGTGGACAGTGGCACTTTTTTTTATAAATGAGCAGTAATTATTGCTAATAAATTAGAAATTTGCTTCCGAATGAGTTCGTTTTTTCAATTCTTATTTTACTATTCTCTTCTTCTATTTTGTCATGTCATTGATTGTTCTCACCATTTTTCAACTTGATTAAGAAGACATTGAAATATACTTTTAAAGCCCTGATTTAATTGCTATTACTGATGATTCTTTCAGTAGTGATGAAAAAACCGATTTTCTCTTTCAAATCGCATAAACAATATGCTGTACCTTAACAATGAATCCTGCGACCCCCATCATATTCTGATAGAATCAAGAGGGTATTGTTATCAATTTTTTGAGCCATGACTAATTCCATTTTAATGAGAATTTTTTGAGTAATCGTTGAAAAATCGATTTTTGGAAAAATATCAATTTTTTCGAATCTGTATAAAAAATTGAATTTCAATTGGTGTCAATGAATAGAGCGTATTAAAGTCTATATTCATGAAGTTCAATTGATCACTTATAAGAAAAATTCGAGAAATTTTTTTTTAAAAAAGACTACATACATATATACATACATAGGGGAGGATGGGGTAAAATGGACACTTTAGAGTTTTTTAAAATTATCCATAACTCAGAAACAACTTATCAATTGAGCTGAGTTTAGGCTCGTCACAAAGGGAAGACTTGTTCTTTGTATTGAAAAAAAAAGATTAAATTTTAAAACATTTCAACCCCTCATTAACATTAAAAAAAAAGTCAAGTGTTCGTTTTACCCCAACTTCCCCTACATACAGACGCCATCTAAAAATCGCATATTCGGACTTTTTAAACCATATTTAGTTACCCTAACACAAAAAATTGGAAACTCAAATTTGAGTGATTACAAAGCTTCCATTCGGACCCAAAAATAAGTGGACAATGGCATTTTTCCTATAAATGAGCATAGTAATTGTTGCTAATAAATTAGAAATTTGCTTTCGAATAGATTCTCGTTTCATTTGTTTTATTTTTAAAAAATCACGTTGTTTTGATGCGACGAATAGAATTGAAGTCCATGTGTATGGACACCGTTGCGTAACAAACAAACTCATTCATTTCTGCTGATTATTCAATTGATCAATCGCACTCGGAGATTGATGAAAGTTCAGAAAATGAATGCTTTTACCATTTTTCACCAAGTTGTTCACCACTAGATTTTTATTTCTATTAAAAATTGACGCAGTTGAACGCAGGAGACCACTCCACGCCGCCATTTTTCCGACTGTGACGTCCACCACCCATGAATGCCCACAATGTATCAGTGATTCCTCTATGGATAACAGATGGCTATTAAATAATGTCTATTTTACCGACGAAATTCAAATGGAATGCATAAATCGGGCGGTTTGATTATGAGTCAGTGATGTGAATGAGTGATGCTTCCAATATTTTTCGAATGGATAATTTATTATTCAACATTTTATTTCGTGAAAATAAAAGCGTCAAACAATATTTATTTGCCTGGTTATTGTTTAAATCACAGTGGTAGTGGTTTGGGAAGAAAATACATGTCAAATTAGACCCTCGATTCTGCTGTGAATTTCATTGATTTAAGGATATCCAAGTACTTTGGCTATTTTTTCTCCAGTGAAATGCTTTTCAATTTTTGTAATCGAACATCAGAGCTTTCGTGTGAGCGCAATTTGATCCCAAGTTTCCGGACATTTACAATAATTTTATTATTCAAACTTTGGAGCTCTGAATTTGAATGTCAATATTGAACCTTTAGAAAACATTTTAAAAATCTGAAAAAAAAAATTAGTTTACTGTTGGAGAAAGAGTGATGAAATAATTTAAAAATTGCAAATTTGGAAAATTATGAGCATTTTCTGTGAATAATTTATAAACAATCAATTTCCCACCACAAAAACGATTTATTCGTAATCGTAACAAATTTACTTTTACTCTCAGTTCTACCAGAAATCAATGAAATGCCTTAGAAATAAGGCTTCTGAAAGTTTAAAAAATTTCCATTATTTGTTCATAAACAACGAATGTTTAAAAAAATAATAATTATGCCCAAGATGTAATTTTAATGACGCTGAATAGTCATGAATTTTTTCAAAATTTTCCCATGCAATTTAATTAAAAAATTTGATGATTAAAAATGGTTGAATTTATAGTGTAGTCTCCACCACTGTAAAAGGTACTTGGATATCCTTAAGGAGATCATAATGAACAAAATTATTCCTTAGATTAAACATAAAAGATGCATTAAGATCGACTTAAAGCTGTCACAAAGTTGTCCCTATTCTTGAATCAATTTATTCCATCAATGTGCTCATCCTCTCATTTGCGTTTTCTGTACAAAAAATAATAGAGTACAAGAATAGTGTTTATGTATTATACAATGATATACATATATATATATATTATAATTAATAAATTTACGTGAATTTATGGTAAAAATTAACAATTACTTGTGTCTCTATGATAAAAGTTAAAATACAAGATAAAACTACTAATGATAGTTGTAATTTGTTATAACAGTAACCAAACTGGCAAGAAATGCATTCAATTACTCTAGAATTGAGCCATTTATCTATCTATTTACAAAAATTAATGCATTTTTTTTCCAGATTTTGTTGAAGATGTGTCTGTACTGAAAAATGCAGTTCTTAATTCATAATTTATCATTGGTTTATGAAGAAAAATTTATCATATTCCCAGAGATGAGAATTATTGATTTGAAAATAATCGTTCGTGATAAATAAGAAAATCCTTCCAAATGAACATTATTTTAAAATCAATAATTGTCTTCCGATATTTCGTCCATCAGTATTAGATATTAGTACTATTCGATTGAATTTTATGGTTCAGAGGAAGAGTAAAAACTCTCCAAATAATCCCTGCTCTTATTTTTTTAAATCGCAAAAAATACATATCCGTTTCCTTTACTGAACCACAGCTAAACTCATTGAACCGCGAATTTAGTGACCGTTAAAGCCTAAAATTACAATTATGCAGAAATAATGGGTGATGTTTGCATTTATTAAGGAGAGACTACTATGAGTTCTAAAAGTTGCGGGCCAGTGGAGTGAGATTTTTCATACATTAAAGATCGATTGTATATGTCTTAAAACGAATAATTAGTACCAGAAAATTAATTGCTTATTGTTCGTTTGCCTCATAAACGCTTAATCAACTTTTAAAAAATCCAGTGTAAAGATTTTTAAAGCCTCTATTCCGCTCATCAAGTAATGTAATCAATTTCTGTCTTTTTCGAATTTCTTAGAAAGTCCTTGAATTCCCGTGAATTTTCTAGAAACTCCCTGAATTTCCTCGAAATTTCTGAAAACTTCTCGAATTACCTCGAAATGTCTAGAATTTTCTAGAATTCCAATAGATGGCGCTGCACATAAGGACCGTTTCCTAAAATGACCCCCCATATTGAAACCATAGACGTATCCAGGTCAAAAAACCTCGGAAACTCAAAAATTAGAATCCCTGGACTATTCTGAACACTTCAGGCGTCTGCGGGACATATGAACAACAAACAATTAATTTTTTTGCACTAATTATTCATTTTTAGACATATATAATCGATCTTCAATGCATGATAAATCTCACTCCAATAGCCCGCGAATTTAAAAACTCATAGTAGTGTCGCCTTAAATGTATCTTATATTTATCTGTAATCACTCGATTCGTTTTTTTCATTTCGTGTAATATCATGTATAGATATAAATATATGTATTTAAGCGTTTAATCGCTTCTTTACACATTTGGCCTCGTCATTACTGTTTTTTTCTCAACATCTAACAAATAAACAGAGGTATCCTTCTCCCGAGTTGAAAAACAAGAATTTAAAAAAACAGTAATTTTGATAACCAAGGGAATGCGAAAATGGCTGAACTTTCTATTCCCTTGAATTAACTGTTTAAGATTAAAAAATTAAAATATCATTGTTTTACTTCAATTCTCGATGACAATGGAGACTTTTTTGTTCAATGTGAAAATTTCTCAGTCTTTTCTTTATCTGTTCTTTAGGATTTTTCATTGTAATTATTTTCTTAGGCGATTGGCGGATCATCGTCGTCGTCCTCCTCTCGTGTTACCAACACATTTCCATATAGATTTCGACGACAGGGGAGTAATCTGTACCGTCTGATAATACAGAATCCAAGGCCACCAAAGAGAAGTAGAAATGTTGGGACTAGTAATCCAACTGCTACAGAACTGCCTGCAAAAAAATATATTAAGCCATGTTTTTGAAGAAATTACCTTGACACATCTCCACACAATTGATAGGGGCGAGTGGGCAGAATGAAACAGCCGAAAAACGGCTATTTGACGCAATTCAAGCAAAAAAATTCTTTCTGTCAACTTTTGTTTATTAACTTTTTTTATTATTGTGAGTACTGATGAGAATAATAATTTTCTATTCGGTAGAAAAGAACATGTGGTGCGAAAAAAATCATTGATATTCGAAACCTCTATACATATAGCGTAGCGACTATCTATTACCTCTGCAGATGAATCCCACTCCCCTGTTAGATCTCGATCTCAACGTCCACTAGTCAGCTTGTCCCCTGACTCTCCAGCAGACAAACCAAGACCTCGTCATCGCTGAGTCTATGTTCTCTCCTCATTCGAAACTCCCGAAGGTTTTTCATATATTTCTTATATCGAGACGACAATATTAATAATATTCATTAATTTTATCCAGTTTTCTTTTCAAATAATATGAAATATTTCATCTATAATTCAATTGATTAGATTAGGGCGATTACACTTTTCTTTTTTCATTCGATTGAAATTCAGCATCACATTTTCCTTCTTCCCCCTCTGGGTCACCCCCTGGGCCTTCTTCTGGACTTTGGATTTTGCTGTTTCATTTTCTTTTCAATTATTCCATTGACTAAATCTTCTCCCGTCAAAACTTCTCAATAATTTTCCATTCTACTGAATGGAAAATTATTATTCTCATCAGTACTCCCAATAATAAAAAAAATAGTTGATAAAATTTTTTTTTTCGTGAATTGCGTCAAGTTCTTTTGGGAGTGTTTCATTTTGTTCCACTCTACCTTACATAAATTAAGATTGAATTATTTGGAAGCTTCACCTGAAGATTCGGGCTCATTTATGTGATCTGTAGAGTCTGTAGAGGCGGCAGCTGTTGTTGAAATAACAACGCATTCACCAGATACTACGTTGAAGCCTCTTAGACACTCGCATTTTGCTGTACTATTCAGTGTTGTACTTTGCACACACCTCTCGTTCTCACCACAGGTGTCCGGTGAACCCACCGTGTCAATGTGACACGGTTTTCCCACTTTTCCATAGCAATCTGCAGTGAAAAACGAAAATCAATAACGAGAAGTGAGTGAAAATTCCCTTGAAAAGATCAAACTCTAAACAATATCTAAGGAGTGAACGTATACTTTTAATTTCATTCAAAACTTTGAGATTTGCGCGTTTCTTAACGTCAATGGCAATCACCAGTGCGCACAAATCTCAAATCTGGAGCATTAATTATAGATTCTCGCATATCGATTATTTCCAAGCGCAAGCAGACACACAAATCCATTGTTCCCACCGATGACTCGATGATCAAAAGGACTTGTTGTTGTGATCAGAGCACAGTTCAAAGTTCCATAATATTAAATACTCATGCATTTTTTGTTCCCGAATGGAAGCTTTGTAATCGTTGATTTTGAAATGACCTAGAATGTCATGAAACGTGGGGATATTATTTTTATTAGAAAATGGGTATGTTCGGATGTCCGTGCGAATTTTTCAGAAAATTTTTGTAAATCTTCACAGAAAAATGACTAAAGTTGAAGCTAAAAATATGAAATTTCGGCACATAATTGGTATTACTTTGGAGCACTTCAAGGCGCAATTTCAGCGCAATCGTTCAAGTAGTTTCCGAGATACAGCAATTTCTTAAAAATCTTCTTATCTCAATATCTCGAAAACTACGTAACTGAATGCAGGATCATGTGGAAAATAAAAAATATGCTTCTTTTTACATTAAAGAAGGGAATTTACATATGAAGCTGAAACTAGCAGAATATTCGTCAGCAGAAAATTCAATTCAAGGGATATTAAAGTGTAAGTAAGCCAAATAATCATATGTACAAATATTTTTCGAGTGCGAAATAGTTTGTACATTACTTAAGGGGAGACTACTATGAGTTTTAAAAGTCGTGAGTTATTGGAGTGAGACTTTTCATACGTTGAAGATCGATTATATAGATCTGAAAACGAATAATTAGTGCCAAAAAATTTTTTTTATTGTTCGTTTGCCCGAAAACGCTTAAAATGCTAAAAACAGTCCAGGATCTCCGATTTTTCAGCTACAAAAGAATTATTTTTTTAATTTTCGGAAAATGTGTGGAACAACAATTACCAGCCAGTTTTTTGGAATTCGACTCCTACACAGCTGATTTCGGTTTTTTTCATATAAAACAATTCACTATTTGTGTAAAAAAATACAAAAAAGCAAATTTGGCCATGTAAGAGGCGAATTTAAAAAAAATAGCTTGTAATAGTTATTCCACATATTTTTCCGAAAATTTTGAAAAAAAAAAATCCTTCGTAGCTCACAAATTAGAGGCCCTGGACTGTTTTTGGCATTTTCAGCGTTTTCGGGCAAAAGAACAATGAAAAAAAATTTTTTTTGCACTAATTATTCGTTTTCAGATCTATATGATCGATCTTCAACGTATGAAAAGTCTCACTCCAATAACCCATGACTTTTAAAACTCATAGTAATCTCCCCTTAAAAACATTTGTGCACCCCTAGATTCGCCGAACACAAATCTTCTGCTATCGAATCTTTTCAGCTAGTTTCAGCTAGTTTCAGCTAGTTTCAGCTAGTTTCAGCTTCATAATTTATATAGCGTTCCACATCTTTGTGACGTCATAGGAAATTATTGGATGGGATTTGGATGAGGCAGGAGGGGAACCGGAATTATTCCGGTTCCCGGAATTATTCCGGCAGAAAATTTTCACTGAAAAAAAATGGATAGCTGACCCGATGCATAATCGGAAGGTCCCGGGTTCAAATCCCGGTCATATATATATAGTATTATGTTGAATTTTTTGACGTCAAAATATTCATTGTAATAATATCTATCAAATCGCAATATTGCTATGTAACTAGGGACAGTTTGGTAATAATTAGCATTTTTCGTTTTTATGAGAAAATCGTTCTGTGCACGATAACTCCCCAAAAAATTTAGATAGGATTTCGAAATTTGGCGAGATTGTAGCTCTTATGATATTACAGGATGGGATTGTGGGTAGGCGAAATCGGACAAGTGGTTTAGAAGATATTCAATTTTTTGTGACAAACTGTTTTCTTCAATATCTGCCAATCTCCTGCTCCGATTAATTTGATTTTTTTTTCAAAATACTCGTCTTGCCGCCCCCTATCAAGACCAATCAAAGTATGAATACCATTCATACAAAGTTTTCGAGATATTCGCGTTTTGCTAATTTTTTCAGTTGAGAGTTAACGTGACGTTCCATAATCCGCTTAAAACTTGGAATAAACATCTGAGATTCTGGCTACTAGTTACTATCATTGAGTCACACTTGTGTACAAAATTTTGTGTCCATCAATTCAATACATCCTCGTATAGAGCAAAATACATCCAAATTGATCCAAAAATCTTTTTTTCAAAAAGTCACACATCGTCATTTTATCGATTATTTTCGCCTCTGGGGGCTCATCCTCGACTTGTTCTTTCGCTTTTTAAAATTCATTCTTCTCAGAAAAAGGAACAATGAAAGCATTTTCCAACAGTCCAAAATGGTTCCCTCTTTCTGAATCTCTCGAGAATGAAACTAAATGATGGGCATAGAAAGAGTTGATTTAAGTTGAGTGATGAGAACCGGAAGTGGACGATTGTCCATGAACGCGCCTGAAGATATGCTGAAAGAGAGAGAGAGAGCGCGAGAGAGAAGAGTGGGGTTTAACGACAGCCAAAAGGGGAGACAAGCAGCCAATTGTTCAGCGCCTGAGGACGTGTAAATTGTTGCTGCCCCTCTATCCAGCGAAAATTTTTATCAAAAAACCTAATCCTCTCGCGGGTGATGCATAAATGTCATAGTGTCAAAAGCATAAATAAACTATACAAGACAACACAGCTGTTTAGCCTCAGAATTATCTATTTTATCAAATGATCCACTATCAATTCATCATCGCACGCAATTGCAATTGATTCACCTCTGCGATAAGATGTGAATTATCATGACAATAAAAGAATAATAAAAAGTGTGTGTACTTGCCTATAACAACCGCAAACACAACCAAAAGTCCAAAGTAGCTGGTACTTTTCCACCCAAACATGTTCTTCCAAAAATAACCCAAAAAATAACCCCAAATCCTTGCTCCCCACTTCACCCAAGAGAAATTTTGCACTTTCCTTTTTATAGCAGAGATATGACCAGTGACGAATAACAACAACAACCCAAGAGAAATCTTACTCTGTTACACAAGGAACATCATCGCATGATTCTCGCCGAATAACTAAAAATAATAAAAAAGCCACTGAAAAAAAAAATTGAATTGAAACGAAATATCGTCCGAGTCGAGTCACTTTTTTCAACTATTTATTTTCGTTTCGTTGTTATTGTTGTTATTGAGATTGGCTAACTGGAGATCAGACGAGACGAGTCCACCTGGACTTAACCTCACACGAAATTCCCGAAAACTGGCGATTTTTTTTTACTGTTCACTGATGAAATTCAATTTTTTGTACTCAACGGTGATTTATTTATTTGGACAGGGGAGGAGAGATTTAGTCGAGTCGTTTTGAAACGTCTGGAAGGAGTAGATTTACACACACCACTGACGGCGGGGTTCTCCTACTCTAGTCGTGACAGATAAATGCGCGTTGAGTTGTGTGGAGAGAGTGATTGGACGATTGCGGTAGTGGGAGGTAGATAGGGAGTTCAATCATCTGTTATTATTTCACCCGCCATTTGCCATTATTGAATTGTGCGAGCATACTGCGTCGGGGGTAGGGCGGAGGGGGGTTGCTGGGGAGTTTTGGTGTTTGTAAATTGCGAGGGCCGCCTAGAATATTCTGGGGATTTTTGTTTTGCGGGAAAATTTGAATAGGGTGATCGGGCGATCGGGCCAATTGTGGAACACTCGAGGCTCTTCGGAGGTCCAGACTTCTGATTTCAAAATGAACTATTGTGTGGAAATAGTATATTACGCAACAAGTGCGTAATGGGTTTTTTGGCTCGTGGGAAGTTGTAAAACGAGCCGAAGCCGAGTTTTACAATCCCACGAGTCAAAAAACACCATTACGCACGAGTTTCGTATACTATTTTATGTCATAGGGCCCAGGGGTCCTATTTATAGCCAGGGGTATACTATTTTATGTCATAGGGCTATACCTCGCTCGTTGCACCCGAATTCAATGAAATTTTCATTTCTACTGAATGAATATCGATAACTAATCAATTTATATGTGTTTAATGTTTTGAATTTGTATCGCCCGCGTTCCCTTTTCTCTCTAAACATAACCCCGCGTGATAGAATGGCCGCTGACGTTGGGGCATTGTTGGTGGACTCGAGAACAATCACAGACGAAAAATTACGATTTTTCGATGGGAAAAGCGAAAAAAAAATAGATGTATATTTTCATTACTTGAAAAAAGTGGTGTGACCCCCCGTAAGGTCATTAGACCCTCATGATCACTTCGTTCGTCGCTCCCGTTTGACCCTTAACACCGTTTGATTCTTATAACCACACTGATAGAACGATTCATTTATTCCAAACGAGATTCGTTAACTATTAACGAATGATAGAGTTGAATATGACCAAATGAATATTTGTTAATAGTTCTAGTGACTTCTGTAGTCAGCGTAATTCCCGGGTTCGATTCCCGGCTGGGCGAAGCGGAAATTTTTTCTCTCTAAATTCGAATTCTCTTAGAATTCTTCAATGCCTAAAGGAGGTTAGGCGGTGTTTGAGGTGAATTTGAGAGTGAATTTCTGTGGTTCCCGGTAGCTTAGTCGGTAAGAGTGCCCGGCGCGTATCTGGGAGACCCGGGTTCGATTCCCGGCTGGGCGAAGCGGAAATTTTTTCTCTCTAAATTCGAATTCTCTTAGAATTTTAGTCACTAGAACTATTTGTTAATAGTTAACGAAGGGTTCACTTGAATGGCGAAAGTCAAGTCAAACAAGGCTCCTCAAATATACATTCGCTAACTATAACGAATGAACATTTGGTGAGACCGAATAGACCCCAACCTCCAACCAAAATCCATTCGTTAACAATAACTAATCCGTTCTATCAGTGTACTCTCTTCCCGTTGAAAAATGACCGGGAGTCGATAGAACGTAAATATTCGGGAGTCGATAGAAGAGCCGAGAGCGGCGGTAGGCCTCGAGCGCTCGGAGCGCAAGGTATCTTATAGAGACGTATCTTATACGAAGCCTCTACTGTAATTTCAAGAAAGGTCCATTTCTGTCATTCTGTCCTCTTCTTTGTCAACTATTACCGTTACTCAATCATTAATTCGTTATTGGTTTGTCTATTTATCTTAGGCCATGAGAGTGACCATGTCCTTCTTCACTCTTTTGTTATCAGTCCAATGATACGATTACACCATATGAAGGCGAAAAATATATAATTTTGTAACAATGAAACAGGAATGGCGGATGGCACATGTCGGAAAATTTTGTGGATATTCACCTTTAGTACCGTTATTCGAAATGTTCTTCAGTCTTTTTGTATTTCACTCTGACAGAAGACAACGGCATACACGAGAACAATAATATTGTCAACACAATGATTAAGGAATAAAAAACCCCTAATTTGCACAACATATGTAGGATAAACGGCAACCGCTGGATGGTTAAGGAAATGTTTAGCTTCATTAGAGGATTTAGACTCGATGAAGTAGCTGAATGAATAAAACTGAGTTCCAGACCTGAAATTTCAACATTCGAAAATGCATTCAACATGCAACATTCGAAAGAATGTATGCATTAGGAAAAAAACAATAATTTGAAGCGAAAAAAATGAAGAAGAGAATAATTAAATGAGGGAAAAGTGGAATATCGCACGGAGAGAAATGTTCAGTAAAAATTACGGAACTCACAATTCACTCACCGATTACGGAACGCTCCGGGAAAATTTCGTGACAGTTCCGTAAAATTTCCTACAACCACATTTCGCTCCGGAATTACGGAAAAGATACGTAATTTTTATTGAATATTTCTCTCCGTGCGTTGAAATCCCCAATAACTGGACGCTAGGGCGATTTATGGCCAATACATGGACGGTCTGGAGAAATATAGAATTTTCATCCAGTTTACACAAACATGTGAATTTTGTTTTATTGAACGCGATGAAATACAAGGCAAATTGATTCTTAAGGGGATACGTCGGTGAAATTTAAAACTGGGTCCCAAGGCCCAGTTAAAATTTTACTGGACCTTGGGACCCATTGAACAGTCTGTGATATATGACGGAATATGGGAATAACTAGGGAAAATTACGGACCCGATCGATTTTGCCCCGTATAACCACGAAAAACTTCATTTTTTCCTGTTTTTTCCGTCAAAATGCTCCTTGCGCCGTAGTTTTCATACAATTTTAAGTTTTTTTAAATGTTCGTTACAGTCCGAAGAATAAAGTTAAGCATCCGGTTTACTTTATTTGCAATAGATCATGAATAAACGAATTTGGAACTTCATAAATTTTACTCCACTCTAGAAACACGGAAAAATTTATGAAATTTAAAATTCATTTATGCATGGTCTATTGCGAATAATGTAAAACGGATGCTTAACTTTATTCTTTGGAGTGTAATGAACATTTAAAGAAAAAAGCTAAAAGCATTTTGCAGGTAAAAACAGGCAACAATCAAGTTTTTCGTGATTATACAGGGCAAAATCGATCGGGTCCGCCATTGTCCCTATTTATTCCCATATTTCGTCATATATCACAAACTGTTCAATACACGGAGAGAAATGTTCAGTAAAAATGACAAAACTCACAATTCGCTCACCGATTACGGAATCGACTCAGAAAATTAATTTTTTCACAGGAGATTAAAATAAAAATTACGAAACGCTCTGGAAAAATTCCGTGACAGTTCGGTAAAATTTCCTACAATCACGTTTCGCTCCGGAATTACGGAAAAGATACGTAATTTTTATTGAATACTTGTGATTCTCCTTCTGAAAATATTGTGCTATTTCCCCCATATGACACTTTTAAAAGAGAACTTTTTTTTTTCTCTCCACGACACTCTGTCACTGATGCTTAGCAAATTGCAGCGCCACGTCACCCAGCACTGTAACTCTTGAATATTTTTTTGGTCGCTGTAATGTTGATGTTTCGAAAAAAAAATCCATCACATGATTATACATACGTGTTATTATTGATAATGATAATAATCCGCACAGTTTTCGTCCTATTATTTATAGAATATTCAATAAACGGTGAAATCGTTCAGGTATTGGTCCGAGTCAAGCTATTGGTCTGTTTACCCTATCCGGAAAATTATTCAACTGCTGAGCCCTTCGATTTCTTCGTACCTCTCCAAGTTCTCATCCCCGTATTTCCACTAGATAATTTGCACGACTCCCACAGAGCGGGGGGCTATCATAGTAATTGTCCCCTATTCCGCATGCTACTTTATCAAACTATTTTCAAGACTTGAATTGTCAATGAACCACCAATTTTCTCGTTGTCTAATGGCAAAAAGAATATGTTATAGGCCTCGTAGACTCACCACATATCGCAATAACATTTAACGCTAGTTTTCACTCTCACCAATAATTGAATAACCAAATTGATATGGTGAAAGTCATTAAAACCTCGCATGCACCTCGTTTCCGTATAAACGAGTAGAGAGATGATCATTATTAATTCGTCCAAGGGAATAGGCAATGAAGCAGACTAGACGCCTCACTAGAAGTACTAAATGATTTTGCGATTTGACTAACGTGTTGAGGTTGGTTCTTATTCAGAGTGAAAATGAAGAGCATACTCGACAGTACATATTACAGGCCTACCAGGTGGGGTATGAGAATGATGGGACAGTGGCCGTTCCAGTCTGCTGGGAGAAATAGGTTTTTCAAGTGCCTGACAATTTTTCTCGTCACCAGTATATGTGTACCAACGGTATCAAAGGATTATCACCATTATATTATACTACATTATCGCTATTGGGAGGAATTATTATAGAGAATTTCATAATTTTTATCATTCCAGATGATTAAGTTTGTGGAATCATTGGACGACATAGATGTAGTGATGGAGTCTATTCCAATGTTTTGCGTCTATGCTGCAGCGTACATAAAGTTCTTCACTTGGGCAATTGACGATAATAGTGTAATTGTGATGCATTTAATTGAGTGACTTATTGATTATTATGTGAGTGAAATTTTCAGATGAGAGAATTGCTACTGTCCATAGAAAGGGATTGGAAAAATTTAAAAGTTGAGGAGGATATCCAATTATTGGCAGAATTTTCCGAGCGCGGGAGAAAAATTAGTAATCTTTATACAAGTACGGGAGTAATTATGATATTTATATACATTATAGGGTGAACAAGTCAATTGCGGACCCTCTCCTCCCTCCAATTATCGGAACATTCGAATATTTTGCCAGATTTCTGGAATACTTGCCTATCTATCGAATCGATTTTTTTTAATCAAGTGGATATTTGCTTCCATAATATGAGAATATATTTGGTGGTCTATCTCCTGTTTTCCGCTCAATAATGGATATAAACAATGCCAGCTGTCATTTTTTGCCATTTTGCGAGAGGTGAGTAGTTAGATGTGACA
Organism: Diachasma alloeum; assembly: GCF_001412515.2. Lineage (NCBI taxonomy): Eukaryota > Metazoa > Arthropoda > Insecta > Hymenoptera > Braconidae > Diachasma > Diachasma alloeum. The sequence continues at coordinate 145,792 of NW_021680466.1, read as the reverse complement.
GTGTGACCGCTAATGTGCCGAAGGAAATTACTTGGGTTAATAATCATCAAATGTCGTTAGCCCGGACTAATATTGATCCTAAAAGCTTCATTTTTTCATATTGTTGCATTCATTTTATCCGAAAGTTCTTATTTCTACAAATATAGGGGTGTTTCGCCATTTGGGTTGGGTTTTCATGGCATTTCTAATCGACGGAACACTGATGTTTTCGTTTGGCCCGTTCCAGAGTGGTTCAGTCAAAAGTATATAAATAATTGATAAAGTGAAAATATAGTGACATTTATGTTTCTATTCTTTGTTAAATTTTTCTGACAAATTCATATACGAAGAAGGTCGAATTATGTGTTCATGTGATCGACATTACTTATTTTTACGTTTGTTCACGGAAAGAAATGTTCAGTAAAAATTACGGAACTCACAATTCACTCACCGATTACGGAATCGACTCAGAAAATTTAAGTGACGGTATCGTAATTTTAAACCCTGCCAGCTGTCATTTTTTGTCATTTTGCGAGAGGTGAGTAGTTAGATGTGACAGTGTGACCGCTAATGTGCCGAAGGAAATTACTTGGGTTAATAATCATCAAATGTCGTTAGCCCGGACTAATATTGATCCTAAAAGCTTCATTTTTTCATATTGTTGCATTCATTTTATCTGAAAGTTCTTATTTCTACAAATATAGGGGTGTTTCGCCAGTTGGGTTGGGTTTTCATGGCATTTCTAATCGACGGAACACTGATGTTTTCGTTTGGCCCGTTCCAGAGTGGTTCAGTCAAAAGTATATAAATAATTGATAAAGTGAAAATATAGTGACATTTATGTTTCTATTCTTTGTTAAATTTTTCTGACAAATTCATATACGAAGAAAGTCGAGTTATGTGTTCATGTGATCGACATTACTTATTTTTACGTTTGTTCACGGAAAGAAATGTTCAGTAAAAATTACGGAACTCACAATTCACTCACCGATTACGGAATCGACTCAGAAAATTTAAGTGACGGTATCGTAATTTTAAACCCTGCCAGCTGTCATTTTTTGTCATTTTGCGAGAGGTGAGTAGTTAGATGTGACAGTGTGACCGCTAATGTGCCGAAGGAAATTACTTGGGTTAATAATCATCAAATGTCGTTAGCCCGGACTAATATTGATCCTAAAAGCTTCATTTTTTCATATTGTTGCATTCATTTTATCCGAAAGTTCTTATTTCTACAAATATAGGGGTGTTTCGCCATTTGGGTAGAGTTTTCATGGCATTTCTAATCGACGGAACACTGATGTATTCGTTTGGCCCGTGCCAGAGTGGCTCAGTCTAAAGTATATAAATAATTGATAAATTGAAAATATAATGATATTTATGTTTCTATTCTTTGTTAAATTGTTCTGACAAATTCATATACGAAGAAGGTCGAATTATGTGTTCATGTGATCGACATTACTTATTTTCACGTTTGTTCACGGAAAGAAATGTTTAGTAAAAATTACGGAACTCACAATTCACTCGCCGATTACGGAATCGACTCAGAAAATTTAAGTGACGGTATCGTAATTTTTCACAGGAGATTCAGATAAAAATTACGGAACGCTCCGAAAAAATTCCGTGACAGTTCCGTAAAATTTCCTATCAACCACATTTCGCTCCGGAATTACGGAAAAGATACGTAATTTTTATTGAATATTTCTCTCCGTGTTCACTAGTAAGAGTGTCTTTGCGTAATAAAATTAACATGATAATTCCAATTTTCAATTATAATCTGAACTTGTTGACATTTTTCTACAAAGTTTTAATGTTTCGTGATTGGCTAGTTGACAGTATAACCGCTAATTTGCCGAAAGAAATTACTTGAGTTAATAATCATCAAATGTCGTTAGTCCAGACTAATATTGATCCTAAAAGCTTCATTTTTTCATATTGTTGCATTCATTTTATCCAAAAGTTCTAATTTCTACAAATATAAGGGTGTTCCGCTATTTGGATTTGGGTTTCATGGCATTTCTAATCGACGGAACACTGATGTATTCGTTTGGCCCGTGCCAGAGTGGCTCAGTCAAAAGTATATAAATAATTGATAAATTGAAAATATAATGACATTTATGTTTCTATTCTTTGTTAAATTGTTCTGACAAATTCATATACGAAGAAGGTCGAGTTATGTGTTCATGTGATCGATATTACTCATTTTTACGTTTGTTCACTAGTAAGAGTTTCTTTACATAATAAAATTAGCATGACAATTCCAATTTTCAATTATAATCTGAATTTCTTGACATTTTTCTACAAAAATATCTTTATTGCTTCGGGCCCCTCACCTTTGACTATCTCACAAAGTTCTAATGTTCCGTAATTGGGCGCACAATATTCCATATTTGGCAAAAGTGTTCGGTAATAGGTTTTTTGGACTTAAACCTAATTTTTCATTTTGCCCGATTATTTCTCATTACATAATGTGTTTTTTCTCTTATTCTTCTGAACTCTACTGAATTTGGAATCGACCAGTATTTTAGAAAATATTTTTTCAAACAATAGTTCATTTTCAAACCATTCTCTGAACCTCTGAAGACCCTTGAATATTCCATAATTAGACTGTTCACCCTAAATGAAACTCATTGAACTCGCACCATATCATAATTTGCTTTCTAATCTTCCAAAAAACAACATGATTGCGTATCTCAAAATATATAAATGTCGTGTACTTTTTTTATTTTACTCTACAAAAAATTAATTGAATGTAGTGTCTATTTTTGGATTCCTCGCATTGTTCCTCACTATACCGGCAATTCCAATGCTAATGGACATATGGATACCTCTGAATGAGTCTCGCTCACGAATATTTCTGTATCAAACTGAATATTTCGTTGATCAAAACGAGTACTACTTCCTAATTCTGATTCACGCTTATTTGACTATTCCCGTTGTATTCACCGTCGTTCTTTTCTTTGATAATTTATTTTCAATATTTGTCAATCATACTTGCGGCATGTGCAACATTTTAAAGTAAGTGAATCTCTAAAAGGGAATATTCTGACAGAATGAACCTACCTGACATGAGTCAATGAACATTTGGAGAAATTTCAGTAATTTTTCAGTGCTTATCGATCTTTTAATCGTCACTTTTACTGAGGTTCATTTTGTCTCTCTCTATCTGTTTCTGCTCCATTTTTTCTCTCAGATGAACTAATTCCACGTCCATATTTTATTACTAGATTACATCTAGAATGCGTGCATATTGACGACCCTCTTGATAAGGAAACAACTTCAGAGAAACGAATACAAATATGCGCTGACATGCAAACTAATATTCTCGAGTAAGTGAAATATCTCTACATTACGCTATAGAAATTAATAGAGGACAATAGGAGAAGGATGAGAAACGATATGAGACATCTTTAACGATAGGTTTGTTCAACGGTTGGAATCAATTTGTACAATTCCATTTTTACTACTGGTTGGAATGAACATGCTGGTGATAACATCGACTGGAATGATGGTAAGCATTCAACTGGGCCTAAATTGAACCACTTCCAATGATCGATAATTACAGCTGCACGGAGAGAAATATTCAATAAAAATTACGTACCTTTTCCGTAATTCCGAAACGCAATGTGGTTGCAGGACATTTTACGCAACTGTCACGGAATTTTTTCAGAGCGTTCCGTAATTTTTAACTGAATCTCCTGTGAAAAATTACGATACCGTCACTTAAATTTTTTGAGTCGATTCCGTAATTGGAATAAATCATTTTTATGTAGGGGAGGATGGGGCAAAACATTGAATGACATTGTGAAAATTCCCAGTTTCAACTTCATTTTGAAGATAATTTTTCATTCTTCAAAACGAGCTCTAACTCATCCCAATCGGATTATTGAATCGGAAAATATTGACGATTGAAGGGGGGCCGTTTTGCCCCATCCTCCCCTATGAACAACACGTATGAAAAAATCCTATAGGATTTCCTATAGTGAAATCTTATTGGAGGATTTCCTATAGGAAATCTTATTGGATATCCTATGGAGAATTCGAACATATCCTATAGGATTTTTCAGATAAGATCTCCTGAGATAGGATTTCTTATGAAATTTACGAAATCCTATTAAAGTAGCTCTACCCTTCGGCCGGGCTACGCTGAACTTTTGGATATTTTTAGATTTTAAATTTTTCAACTAAATTGCATGGAAAACTTTGAAAAATTCATACCCAGTCAGTATTATCTAAATTAAATGTCGCAAAATATTGATATATTTTTAAACATTTCCCTCTTATAAATAAATGATAAAACTTATTTGCAAAACGGTGGATTATTCTTTATGAGGTGTCCAAAAAAGTCTTGATTTTTTCACATCTAATGAAAAAAAATCAGATTTTAATCTTCAATTACAATCGAAATGTTGATTTTCACATAAGACAGTGGGTTAAATCCTGATTTTTGAACATTTCTTCTTTGAAAAACCAAAACGATAATTAACTTGAGAAAAAACTTAGAATTCCGAATCTAAGCGAATTTTCTGCAATTTTTTTGCAGTTTTCAATGATCTTTGAATTTACCGTAAGGGTAGAGCTACTTTAAAGGAATCCGTTTGACTCTCATAAAAACCCCTCCGTTCCGTTTACCCTCACTAAATTTCTTATAAAATTTAGGATTTCCAAAATTTTATAAGAAATCCTATTAAAAATCTCATATGAAATTCTACGGAACATCTATAAGAAATACAGTACGAAAAACCTGATAAGGAATCTTATAGGAAATGTTCGAATTCTCTATACGATTTCCTATAGGATTCCTATAAAAAAAATAAAAATTCCCTATAGGATTCTCTATAGAATTTCCTATAAAAATTCTATAGGAAATGTTCGAATTTTCTATAGGATTTTTTCGTACGTGAGTCGTCTCCCTCTGGCTGTTTTTTTTCTTCAGCCAATCGTTGATAATAAAGTCTATGTTCGTTCAATATGCAGATCGTCATCAAAGGTAATGAAGTGAGTGAAATAATTAGATTCGCATCTTTCAACATCGGCACGATATTCCATCTATTCTGGAGCAGTTGGCAAGGCCACGCTCTGATAGTGGAGAGTGAGACAATATATTCATCAGTGTGCGTATCAGTTTACCAACCATCATTCATCGTCACAATATAATTAATTTTGATTTATTCAACAGTTACCAGAGTGAATGGTACACCTTCCCTCCCAAATTACAACGGATGCTCCTCCCTCTGATGATGAGAAGCGCAAATCCATGTCAAATCACGGCCGGCAAATTCTACGTCATGTCGATGGAGAGTTTTGGTGCTGTAAGTCTTCAGTAATAAATCTCAAATGACAATCAATGGTGACGATAATAACAATGATTACTTTCATTCAAAGGCCATGAGGATGACTATGTCTTTCTTCACTCTATTGCTATCAATGCGATAGATATTTCAATTGAATATCTCAACGCTGGTTATCATGTTGAAGAATACCGTACCTCTATGCGTTATTTTTGTAAATTGATGATGACTAGAGACGTATAGACAAAAATAAAATTTATGTAATTATGAATGATACAATTTTTAATTGCAAAGGAGCATAAGGTGAATACAGAAAGATGCACGGACAGAAATATTCAGGGAAAAAAATGAAGAACTACGGCGAAATATTCAAAAGCTAGGAGCAAATATCCGAACTAAAACTGTCGGGTAGTCTCAAATAATGCACTTTGATTGGTCGAAATCCGATTGGGAAAAATATTCAACAAAAATGACGTATCTTTTCCGTAATTCCACACAGAGAGAAATATTCAATAAAAATTACGTATCTTTTCCGTAATTCCGGAGCGAAATGTGGCTGTAGAAAATGTTATGCACTGATAGACTGATTCATTTATTCCAAACGAGATTCGTTAACTATTAACGAATGAACATTTGGCAAGACCGAATAGACCCTCATCTTCAACCAAATCCATTCGTTAACAATAACTAATCCTTTCTATCAGTGTGGAACTGTCACGGAATTTTTTCGGAGCGGTCCGTAATTTTTATCCGAATCTCCTGTGAAAAATAACGATACCGTTACTTAAATTGTCTGAGTCGATTCCGTAATCGATGAGTGACTTCTGAGTTCCGTAATTTTTACTGAATATTTCTCTCCGTGCAGAGCGAAATGTGGTTGTAGGAAATTTTACAGAACTGTCACAGAATTTTTCCAGAGCGTTCCCCAATATTTATCTGAATCTCCTGTGAAAAATTACGATACCGCCCTTTAATTTTTTGGAGTCGATTCCGTAATCGGTGAGCGAATTGTGAGTTCCATAATTTTAACTGAACATTTCTCTCCGTGCGTCTCATACGCGTGACACTGTGATATACAATTTTCGCAATTTCCCTCCCCCGAATCCCGATGATTTATCAAAATGAAACCACAAACACTGCGACATTTGCGTGTTTCACAAAATGAATAAACATGCGACAATGTCTTACTGATAAATTCACAAACGTGATGGACACAACAAAAAATGGACAAATAGAATAATAATTCATTTTGTAGGCTGACTACTCCTGTATTTTAGTATTAATATAGTCAAAAGCTTTTGTACCACTTGTGATCATCTATTCAAACACACTTCATAGAGACATCACGCACATTAGACACGTGTTTCCTAGGAAGTGCATTACCAAGAGAATGCGTAATGAAAAATGATCGATAGAATAAGACATCGTCAGAGAAACGTCAGGGTCTGTGGCAGTCGGCAGTTTTGGTTTGAAGACTCGACAGTGCCAATGGACCGTGTTATAACACCTTATCACCGTATCAATAGAACTTTCCTGACGATTATTGGCCTTTGGCCACTGCAGTCATCAATATCTAGATATTCTTTTTATACATTTACATTATTGGTTACTATTACTCATGGATATTTGCAGGTGATGTCTACTTTATTATTATTATTATTATTATTATTATTATTATTATTAGAATTGTTATCATTATTATTTCTATATTTATAAATTTTCTTTCAATAGACTGCTGGTATGGTTGCCGCCATAGTTGACATCGATGTCTTTTTGGAGGCGATACCCACGGTCTTGGCCGATGTTGTTTGCTATTTCAAATATTTCAATTTTAGCATTAATGCGGCAAAAGTGAGTATAATGTGTTTCTCGTATACAATTAACGGGTTTATTATTGATTTTTCATCACTTGTGTTTAAAGTAATATTTTACGCACGCTCGGTTTTTCACAGATTGTGATGAAACATAGGGTTCAACACTTGAGGGAAAAGTGTTCTTTGACCCTTGGAAGGGTAGCGTTCGCCGAAGGCCACACACCTCCTACGGGTCAAAAAGCACTTTTACGCACCGGTATCAAAATATGATATAAAAATATTATATTATAGGATTATGGTATTATATAAATATAATATTTTTGGTGTTTTGCTTCCGAGCGGAAGCTTTGTAGTCGTCCATTTTTACGATCTCCTGACTTTGCTTGGAAATTATGTAGAATGTCATGAAACGTGAAGATATGAGGTTTTTAGAACATGTGTGTATGTATGTTTTTATAAATCTTCACAGAAAAAGGACTAAAGTTGAAGCTAAAAAACTGAAATTTCGTCGCATAATTGGTATTACTTTCGAGCACTTCTGGGCGCAATTTCAGCTCAATCGGTCTAGTGGTTCCCGAGATACAGCTATTTTTCAAATATCTCGAAAACTACGTGACTGAATTGAATTGTTTATATTTATATATTATATATTTATATATTATCTATATTAATATTATATTCTGATACACACTTTCTTCCTTCTAGCCGCCGATTCTAGCTTTGGCGCGTTTTTAGTTTTTCTAAAAAGTCACACATCGTCATTTTGTCGATTATTTTCACCTCTGGGAGCTTATTCACTACTTGTTATTTTTGTTTCGTTTTCTCAGATGAAAAAACTTTTGCTCATAATCGAGGAAGACTGGAAACATTATACAGCAGGAGAAGAGCTTGACATACTGAACGAATACGCGCAATTTGGGAGGAAGGTGACTGTTTATTATGCGGGTGAATATTTAAACCCAGATCTAGAAATTGAAAGACGGAGTAGTAATGATGATTGGATAAATTTGAATTTGCAATCACCAGGTGCGTTATATGGATCTCTCATACCGCTAATGCTGACGCCTCTAGTACCCATTGTCCTGGACGTCGTAATGCCCATGAATGTGAGTTACCCGAAACACCTGATGTTTCAACAGATTGAATTTCTATTGGATTTTGAATCCTACTTATTTCCACTCATAATTCACGGATACATTGGAACAGCCGGCTACCTCACCATCATCATTGCCATCGATACCATGTTGATGGTGTACATTCAGCATGCTTGTGCGCAATTCTCAATAGTCCGGTGAGATTACAATCAGAATCCCGAGTGAATAATATCGATCGATTGGGATTTTCAAATAAACGAATGCCATTTCATTGTTCATTGGAAATGAGAAAATGATGGATTCATGTGTCATTGATCTCGCCATGGTAGCAAAACGTAGCAACATCTTAAATTGTCATCAATGATGTTGGTAATTTGTATAGATTAATGCTGGAACGATTGGCCAAAGTCGACGCTGATGACGCTGATTGTCACACTCCCGAGTTTGACGAAATAGATTATAAAAATATGGCGGCCTGCATCGAAAGGCACAACCATGCAATAGCGTGGGTATTGATGGATAGATGATTTCATATTATTTCTGTAGTTTTGTAGGGTGAACAGTCCAATTGCGGAACCGATAGTTATAATGTTCCGTAATTGGGCGCACGATGTTCCATATTTGGCAAAAGTGTTCCGTAATAAGTATTTTGGACTTGAACATAATTTTAGATTTTTCCCCGATTATTTCTCATTACAGAAGATGTTTTTTCTTTTTTTTCTGAAATCTACTGAATTTGGAGTTGACCAGTATTTTTTGTTTTCAAACAGTCGTTCACTTTTAAATCATTGTCAAAAATATGTTGAAATAATGCAAGTTGTATGGATGGGATACTTGGTTGTATAACTTTCTGGATTGTTTGATCTTAGTGATGCTTTCCGTCATTACAGTTTTGTCAAATTTTGTCGATTAATGATTTCGTTTTTATATTGTATGTAGACTGTAGTTTGATCCTGTAATTGGCCTTGTGCTGTTGGGTCTTCATGAAACAAAATGAAATGAAATGAAATTGTCTGAATCTCCGAAGAGCCTTGAGAGTTCCATAATTAGACTGTTCACCATAGTGTCGGAAAATTGGTATTTTCAAATCAACATCTGAAATTAGACCATTGATTTTGTTTCTCTCCTGTCCTATTTTAATTGATACACATATCAACTTTTTTCTCTCATTACTAATATAATATGTTATGAATAAGTTTAACGTTACCGATGGAGAATTCTCATATGTGACACATCTTGACTTTTTCATCAATCAGATTTTGCGATCTCATAGAAGAGGCTAATTACATGTCTTTCACCTTCATCGTCGGAATCAACATGCTGATGATGACTTCCTCAGCTCTAGTGGTGAATACTTTATTTATTCAATAGGCATATCACATAGGAGATATCAATCTCTCACCTTGTCCTCACAATAGCGTCCTATGTCCAGGCAGTTTTTAAAATGGATAACCCCGACGTCGCTGGAAAATTTGTGGCCTTCACCATAGGCGAAATGTTTCATCTTTTCTACAGTAATTGGCAGGGGCAATTACTCCAGGAACACAGTGAATCTGTATTCTCCAATGTGTTGGTATCAATCTGTAGAAGAAAGAATAAGCTTTGAATTTCAATACCAATATTATTAGACTAGATTAGAAGCAATTTATTACTTTTCTGAGATACAATAATCTCTTAAGGGAAATCCAAAATATAACATAATTATTATAAATGAATCTTATGAATTATTTACATTATTATATTTTGTTTTCGTTCAATTTTCCATCGTAGATTAGTTTTCATTCGTTATTTCGTTCACGGATTTATTTCGTTCAGCAGTCTGTGTGTTTTTAATTTAAGGCCCGGGTGGGTTATCTTTCGAACATTGTCTCAATTGTTTTTCCATTTTCACAATGTAAAATACATCACAATTTCCATTGGATTTTACATCACGCAGGAGTCCCTAAAAATTATGATTGTATAATCAAAAAAAGTAGAAAAAAAACTGAACATTTTCAAAGGGCGTTTTTAATAAAGATTAAGTAATAAGTCCGATAGAGAGGAAATAGTGAATGGATAATTTATCATGGCAACTAATGATCTGACAGGCATTGACTACTGTCACAAATGAAGACCTAACAGCCATTAGATACATCAAATTATTAATTTGCAATTTCCTCCCTATTGGTTTTATTTCTCAATATTATTTGAAAACGTTCTTTGAAAATGTTCAGCTTTTTCTCAACGTTTTTTTTGTTGTACAATCATAATTTTTGAGACTCCAGGGCTATGTAAAACTGAATAGCAATTGGAGATCATTTCAGATTATCAAAATAAAAAAAAAAACAATCAAGATCACGTTCGAAAAATAATCCACCCGGGCCTTAATTATTTATTATTATTATTATTGTTATTTTTTTGACATGGATACGTCTGTGGTTTCAATATGGGGGGTTATTTTGGGAAATGGTCCTTATGTGCAGCGTCATCTATCGGAATTCTAGAAAATTCTAGATATTTCGAGGTATTTCGAGAAGTTTCTTAAAATTTCGAGGACATTCAGGGAGTTTCTAGAAAATTCGAGAAAGAAGGAAAGACCATGGACGTATCCACGTACAATTACAGCTGTATCGAAGATACAGCCGCCTGCAATTTTTTTTTTCAGTAATATAATAGTTTTATAGGTGATGTGATCACATATCTTCATCACAATTATCATTATCATTTTCATTAACGATCTCGTACGGCCAAACAATTGAAAGATAGACAAAGATTACAATTAAATTTAAAATACAAGCCATTTAGGCACACTATTCGACCACGTTATTATTCTAGGTACAATGCGAGATGGAACTACACATCGGTTCGTACCCAACGACTCATCATTCCTCTGTTAATGAGAAGCACAAAACCCTGTAGAATGACAGCTGGAAAAATGTACACCATGTCCTTGAGAAGCTTCAGCGAGGTAATTACCATCGTCAATTCACTCACTTGAGCCAATTGAAAATACCGATTGATAGTGATTTTTTTTGTTATCACCAGGTTGTGAAGACGTCTTTTTCATACCTCACAGTTTTTACATCGATGCGAGCGTAACAAACTTGCCTCAGTAATATGCAACCATTATTATTCGCCACGTGCATTTCCACTAAAAAAAGAAAAAAAACTAATAAGCAAGGATCAATAATAATGAGTTACATAAACTAATGATTGATGATTGATCATATATTCATTTAAATGACTGATATTTTTGTATTGGGAATGCACTTCAATCGACTCATCACATTTATCATCCCCATTATGTCAGGAATTTCATCATTCACAAGAATATTTAAAAAAACTATTCGAGAATAATGTGGAATTTTGTCTATTATATAATAAAATACAAAAATTGATGGAAAATAGTACTTTCGGCGACATTCATTGCGAATACGATATTGAATACTTCTCGGAGAACCGGCTACTTCATGTCGGCAATGGAAAAAGGGCGTGTGGCGGAGGATTTCAATAATTATAAGAGATAACTTACTAAAGCTCCTAAAATTCTGTTTCATCTTTCCAAATGGATCGGTGAAAACAGAAATGGGACTTGTAATATTACTGTTCTAATTGTCAATCAGTCAACCTATTATTATCCGTCACGTATTTTTCCACTAAAAAGAGAAACAAACTAATGAGCAAGGATCAATAATAATGAGTCACATCAACCAGTGATTAATCATATGTTCATTTAAGTGATTGATATTTTTGTATTGGGAATGCACTTCAATCGTCTCATCACATTTATCATCCCCATTATGTCAGGAATTTTATCATTCACATGAATATTTAAAAAAACTATTCGAGAATAATGTGGAATTTTGTCTATTATATAATAAAATACAAAAATTGATGGAAAATAGTATTTTTCGGCGACATTCATTGCGAATACGATATTGAATACTTCTTGGAGAACCGGCTACTTCATGTCGGCAATGGAAAAAGGGCATGTGGCGGAGGATTTCAATAATTATAAGAGATAACTTACTAAAGCTCCTAAAATTCTGTTTCATCTTTCCAAATGGATCGGTGAAAACAGAAATGGGACTTGTAATATTACTGTTCTAATTGTCAATCAGTCAACCTATTATTATCCATCACGTATTTTTCCACTAAAAAGAGAAACAAACTAATGAGCAAGGATCAATAATAATGAGTCACATCAACCAGTGATTAATTATATGTTCATTCAAGTGATTGATATTATTGTATTGCGAACGATTGTACTTCAATCGACTCATCACATTTATCATCCCCATTATGTCAGGAATTTCATCATTCACAAGAATATTTAAAAAAACTATTCGAGAATAATGTGGAATTTTGTCTATTATATAATAAAATACAAAAATTGATGGAAAATAGTATTTTTCAGCGACAGTTATTCCGAATACGATATCGAATACTTCTCGGAGGACCGGCTACTTCATGTCGGCAATGGAAAAAGGGGGGGGGTCAATAATTATAAGAGGTAACTTACTAAAGCTCCTAAAATTCTGTTTCATCTTTCCAAATGGATCGGTGAAAACAGAAATGGCATTTGTAATATAACTACTTTAATTGTCATGCAATCAACCTATTATATGAAATTTTCTCAATTGCTTTGTCACGGGAGGGAATGCGTAATGACGATTGATTGTAGAAAGCAGTGTGATAACTCTTATCCAGGTGTGACAGTCAGTTTGGTAACAGTATTTGAAAATACGACATGGAAACTTTAGCAACTCCGCACTTACGGATTAATAAAATTTTGTTAAATATTGTAGGCCAATGGCCGCATCAGCCAAAAGTTGCGAAAACTATTTGCTATTGTTTGATGTTGTTTTTTACGAGTACTCAGGCCTATTTACAGGTAATATATTTGAACGCTTGAGCGATATTGGGAAAACTTGAGGTCATATTGGAGTACATTTGAGTGTTTTTAATGGAATACTAGTGATAAAAGTCGAAAGTGTAACTATTGTGTGTTATTTTTTTGCTCCGAATGGAAGCATTATAATCGTTCAATTTTCATATCCTCTCATTTTGTTTGGAAATTATGTAGAATTAATTAAAGGGATACGTCGGTGAAATTCAAAAGTCTTCGTTGGGCCTTGCGACCCATTCAACAGTTTGTGATATATGGCGGAATACAGGAATAACTAGGGAAAATCGCGCACCCGATCGATTTTGCCCCGTATAACCATGAAAAACTTCATTTTTTCCCGTTTTTACCTTCACGAGAATGATCGCGCGCTTGAGCGCGCGTGTTAAAGACAAATCGTGACCCGAAAGCCGACCGAGGTCGAACATGTGCGGGCGGATCCGAATGTTCGACCAATGAAATTCGAGGAATAAGCGTTACGCTACAGTTTACGGCGTCTGTTCTTTTTAGAACCGAACGCGCGCTACAGCGCGCTGTAATTGTAACAATCATAATTGAAAATCTCAAAATTAAATTAATCATGAATTAAATTTGCCGCCTCAGACGACTGGGACCAATGAGAAATAAGCGTGACAGACTTGCGAGATATCGATAGTTATCGACTTTAAGTGTATGTTCTTTTTAGAATAGGATAGGAAAGTGCTCCTGTGCCATAGTTTTCATACGATTTTAGCTTTTTTTTTTGTAGTGTTCGTTACATTCCAAAGAATAAAGGTCGTGAATAAATGAATTTTGAATTTCATAAATTTTACTTAACTATATAGAGACGCGAAAAATTTATGAAACTCAAAATTCATTTATTCATGATCTATTGGGAATAAAGTAAAACAGATGCTTAACTTTATTCTTTGGAGTATAACGAACATTTTAAAAAAAGCCAAAATCGTATGAAAACTACGGCACAGGAGCATTTTGAAGGTAGAAACACGAAAAAATGAAATTTTTCGTGGTTATACGAGGCAAAATCGATCGGGTCCAAGATTTTCCCTAGTTATTCCTATGTTCCGTCATGTATTATAAACTGTTCAATGGATCCCAAGGCCCAGTGAAGACTTTTAAATTTCACCGACGTATCCCCTCAAGTGACTAAAGTAATTCCAAAAAATCTAAAATTTTGTCAGATTATAAGTCCGACAAAATGAGGTCTATATCTGTGCAAAATTTCAACTCGCTCGATCTAATAGTTTTTGAGAATAAGCCATTCGTTTTTAAATCGTTTTCCGCAAATATCTTCAAAACTAGTGGACCATTTTCGATTTTTTGTTTTCAAAATATTCGTTTAGATGCCTTCTATCTAAATCAATCAAAACGTATGTATCCAATCATACAAAGTTTTCGAGGTATTTCCGTTTTTTCCTAAAAAAATTTGTAATCTCGCTAGCTTGTGCGAAAATCGAGATATCAACTTGTTTAAAAAAAAAAAAATTTTTTTTCTTTTCTCTGAAGATTGCTGGCATGATATGCGCGAGAAACAACATCGATCTCTTTTTGGAATCAATACCAACTGTTTTGGTGGATTTTACCTGCGCTGCCAAAATCTTCAATTTTTTTTATAATGGAGATAAGGTTTACTATTATATACTATTTTACCAGTGCAAGAATACAAGAATTGGAAGACTGACAGTTGCCATGTTTTTAGATGAAACAACTATTGCTCATTTTAGAAGATGACTGGAGAAACGTGAAAACCTATTCGGAGGCTGCAATCTTGAATAAATACTCTCTCTTTGCGAGGAAATTGACTCTTATGTATTGTGGTAAGTTGTCAAATTGGTAGAAGAAAATATTACTATTATTATTTCACCATCTTGATGTACAATAAATTTGCAGGTGCCTTGTACGGAACGATGACTCCGTTCTTGCTGATTCCACTTGTGCCGATAATCCATAATTTCATAGCGACTCAAAATGATTCCATATCGAAACAATTAATGTTTGAGCAAGTTGATTATCTGCTAGACACGGAAAAATACTACTATCCTTTATTTATTCACGGTTATTGCGGAACTTTGGCGTTCCTCACAGTCGTCGTTGCTATTGATACCATGTTTATGGTCTATGTTGAACATGCCTGCGCCATTTTCGCTGTTGTAGGGTGAGATGTCGACTTATTATTGAATAACTAAGATGAACAGTCCAATTGCGGAACCCCCCCAATTAACGGAACACTTGAATATTTTACCAGATTTCTGGAATATTTACCTATCTATGTGTTTTTTCTTTTTTTTCAGAAACCTATTGAATTTGAAATTGATCAGTATTTTTTTTATAGTTTTTCAAACAATAGTTCATTTTCAAACCATTGTCTGAAGTTCCGAAGAGCCTTGAGTATTCCATAATTGGACTGTTCACCCTTGTAAAAAATTTAATCTGCAAAACTGATCCCTCTCGTTGCTATGCAACAAAACATTCGGGAAATATCCGATAATTTTGAAGGTCTTGGGGTATTATAGCTGAAAATTCAATGCAATTTGGCACTGAATATTCATATTAGATTGGAAAGTCCAATAAATTAAGGAATTCTCGTCTTTGTGCCCATTAACCCTTAAATGGTCGTGCTTGTTTAGTATAATCTCACTCGCTCTACAATGGCGCGCTATACGTCGCGTATGGTTTGGTGGGGATTCGATGCGACCACTTAACGATGCGACCACTTCACGATGCGACCACTTAAGGGTGCCAAGTGAATTTGAAAAAAGATTCAAAAAAAATTTTTTCTTTCCCTCCATCATTGGAGAAATATGTATTCACCCATCCGACGAAATTTCAAACCCGCAACCGGAACTAGACATCGAGAAAATAAATGCGGAAAATCCTCTATTTCGCGTGACGAACCTCGAGAAAGCATGGGATCAAATGGGTACGGCGGGTTGAAATATCTCTCTTATTCACCCCGGTACCCCATTGTCTTTGTCGCCATCGCATTGAACACATCATTCCCCATATCTTCGAATTTTTTCAAATTTTTCTTGAGTTCCTAGGGGGTTGAAACGTTTAATTTAATCAAAATTCCATAAGAAGCCCATAATTCCATAAGAAGCCCATAAATCGCCTACGGCTCAGAGGCCAACGCCACACGAGTAAAAAACCCCATCGCAACAGGCCGGAAAAATACTATTACTCCCTAGGGGCACAATATACTATTTATTACATTATGATCAGTACCTTCCCACGGAGGGCCACGTCATCCTGTCTCTCATGATCTTCTTCCAGGTGGTCCGAACTTCAATGTCGTACATCGCCGTTCTGCTCTCACTGAGATAAGTATCGCAGTTGTCGGTGGTACACATGTGCCACGAATGTGGTCCCGTTCTATGTGATGTATGTAACATTTTTATAAATGCTTTTTTGTGAATGTCGTTTGTCAGAAATATATTGTCGGCATCACTGAATATTGACTCGACAAAGAACTCTGTTCCTCTTTCGCATAAACCAAAATTATGCATGTAAACCTCTCATCTTTCCTAAATTCAAGGGTCTTATGACTCACCTCACAATGCGAACATGAAAAACAATGTTCCAAGTAAAGTGTATACGGAGAAATTGAAAAGTTGACCCTGTAATTATGCGCCTCTCGGTACTTCACTCGAAACAAATGTTGTCCAAGAGAATACTTAATTCGCTTTGAATTAATGAAGAAATATGAAGATGAAAAACGTTTGAGTATATAAACCTTCTTCCTCCTCCTCCTCTTCCGCCCCACCAACAGACAACCGTAGCTTATATCGTAGCACAGCATATGACACATAATAATTCACATTGCACAATGGCAGGGACTCCTGATTGTTACGTGAAACTCAATGGTATCCTTCTATCATCCATTGGCCTCTGGCCGTATCAACGTAAATTTCAACAATCATTATTCTTTATTCTGGCAATATTTTTTCTCGTCACACAAGGGTTTTTGCAGGTGAAAATTCAAAAATTTGTTCTGTGAATTGTCCTGTGTTTAAGGCCCGGGTGGATTATCCTTCGAACGTGATCGTGGTGTTCTTTTTATTTTGGTCATCTGAAATGATCTCCAATTGCTATTCAGTTTTACATACACGGAGAGAAATATTCAATAAAAATTGCGTATCTTTTCCGTAATTCCGGAGCGAAATGTGGTTGTAGGCAATTTTACGGAACTGAATCTCCTGTGAAAAATTACGAGACCGTCACTTAAATTTTCTGAGTCGATTCGGTAATCGGTGAATGAATTCAGTAGTGAAGCGATAAACCGGGTTAAGTCGATTTTGACTTTGGGTCAGTTTTCAATGAATATCTCGGAATCTAAAAGAGATAGAAAATTTTTTGTCATTACCTTTTTTGTAGAGCCAATTGAGGGTTACAAAAAAGGTCATGGGGAAAATTCTGCCATCTCTCTTAGATTCCGAGATATTCATCGAAAACTAACCCAAAGTCAAAATCGACTTAACCCAGTATACCGCTTCGCTACTGAATTGTGACTTCCGTAATTTTTACTGAACATCTCTCCGTGTAGCCCTGGAGTCTACAAAAATTATGATTGTGCAATAAAAAAATGAAATGACGTTGAAAAAAGCTGAATATCTTCAAAGAGCGTTTTTGAATAATATTGCACGGAGAGAAATTTTTGATGAAAATTACCCTACCGTTCTATAAAAGTGCATCATGAGTCATCGTTTCTTCATTTCTATCCCGAAATTTAGTAAAAATTAATACCTATATGATGATCAAATTTTATTCTACGTAACAGAAATCTTATCCTGACGCATAATAAATTTTATCCTTCCAGTCCAGTAATTTTATGTAGATAAACAACGAAACTTCTAGAACGGTTGGTAAATTTTACTCTACCGGCCCGGTAATTTTTATTTTTATCAGAATAAAATTTCTCTAACGTAGAATAAGGTTTGATCATCATATATTAATTTTTACTAAATTTCTGGATAGAAATAAAGAAACGATGACTCATGATACACTTTTATAGATCGGTAGGGTAATTTTAATAAAAATTTCTCTCCGTGTGGGGAATAAACCCAATAGGGAGAAAACGACCAATTACTGATTTGATGTAGGGGAGGGTAGGGCAAAACAAACCGCAGGACAAAACGGACCCCTAGGGCAAAACGGGGCACTGACAGAAAATTGGTAATTTTTTTTTTCTTTCCTTCAAATCAAGAAGACTGAATGTGTTAAATTAAAAGTGAGTCTCTTGGATCGTAACCGTCACAGGGGTTTTAAAGACAACAAGTGTCGTTGAACCGCAATTTCATCAGCTTTGCTTATCACCTCAAATCACAAATGACTTTAACCCTAGACTGGTCACCATGCGAGGGAATTGCCGCAATACATCGTTTTATTCACCTTGCCATCGACTGGTTGACCGAAAAAATTTGAGAAAAATTGAATTCGTCAATTGAAGTATCTGGAAAATTCTAGTATTTTTTTTCAATATTGTATCCTTAATTCTGGGAGAAAAATAGTATTTTCCGGCCTGTTGCGATGGCGTTTTTTACTCGTGTGGCTTTGGCCTCCGAGCCGTAGGCGAGTAAAAAAACCCCATCGCAACAGCCCAGGAACAATATTTTTCTGTAGTGATTTTCAAGTTTTCGAGTTTGGGAAGTATGTAATACCAATTCCCAAACGAGAAATCGTGAGAAGCAGTACAGAAATAGTATATTTCGTAACGAGTACAAAAAAGAGTTTTTTGGCGAGTGGGAGGTTTATATCACTCGCCTTCGGCTCGTGATATAATCCCACGAGCTAAAAAACATTTTTTCACGAGTTAGGAACAATATTTTTCGCCACAATATGGCGGAAATTGGACTTTTAGGCACGCGGAGCGTGCCGAAAAGTTCACTTTTCGTCACAGCCTGATGAAAAAGTTATTTCCAACAGGTGAACAATTTTTTCCCGTGTTAAATGAAATTGCCAGTTGCGCGACGTTTCTGACCAAACTAGGGTTAAATTTTCTTTTTTTTGTTTGCGGAAGCAAAAACAAAAATTATCAATTTTCTGTCAGTGGTCCGTTTTGCCTAAGGGTTCCGTTTTCCCTCACCCTCCCCTATCTAATGGCTGTTAGGTGGTCATTTATCACAGTAGTCAATGGCAGTCAGGTCGTTAGTTACCATGATAAATTATCCATTGACTATTTCCTCACTATCGGACTTATTTCTTAATCTTTATTAAAAACCCTCTTTGAAAAAGTTTAGTTTTTGGTCTATTTTTTTTTATTATACGATCATAATTTTTAGTGGCTCCGGCGTGATGACAAATCTAATGGAAATTGTGATATATTTTACATTATGAAGATGGAAAAACAATCGAGATAAGGTTCGAAAGCTAATCCACCCGGGATTTAATTGTGAAAAATATAGAATTAAACGTGAGCGACAATTTTCAAGACCGGTGGTCTTGTAGCCGCTTGGTGCGATACTCCAATTTTTCTGGAATCGTTAGCGCCGGTTTTAATATCAATCATGTGCGTCATCAAGTTCATAAATTTCATTTATAATGGGCATAAGGTTTGTATAACATTAACTCCAAAAGAAGAATATATATATTCACTTTTTTTAATGAATTTGTTTGCGTAGATGAAGGAGTTGATAGACGTTCTGAGGAGAGACTGGTTAGAATTGAAAGATGAATTCGAAATCGCACTTTTACGAAAATGGTCGGAAGATAGTCGAAAGAATGTACTTATGTATGCTGGTGAGATAATATTGATATTTGTTAAAAAGATTTCAGATTGAGGCCCGGCTCCATTATATGCTTAATGTTATCTAGATGGCTTTTTTGTTCGATTTTTATGTCGAAATTTCAACTTGATGCTCCGTCACTCAGAGACCCCGAAAATTCTGAATTTAGATTGAAAAACAATGGGAATTTGCTCTTGTATTGCAAATAGTTGGAATCAACGTTCACCCGGCTAAAAAATTCGATTTTGGCGAAAAATCCAAGATCCGACACTTTGACCCTTGTGACCCTTGGACCGACTTTTCCCCCGGAAAAATCCAAGATTCGACACTTTGGCCTCCGGTGAAAAATTTTTTTTTTCATTTTTCACTTTTTCCACATACTTTTGATAGTTCTGAATAGCCCGTCGCTTAAATAGTTAAAATCAACGTTCACCTGGCTAAAAAATTCGATTTTGGCGAAAGTCGACTTTCCCTCTGGAAAACGGAAAATCTGACCCTTTGTGCTTAGTAATTCACTGTAAAAGTGCAATAAAACATTCTTAAAAATATTATAAATTTTTTGAAAGAGCCTGTTTCCGTACCGTCATCTTAATTGTTGCGGTTTTCCAGAGGATTTATTATTCTGTCTTTCCTCCCCAATGGTGGTGACTGACAAGCCGCCATTTGCCACGGTAATTATACATTATTGATATCACCTCCATTGAAATCATTCCTTGATATTAATTAACCCTCTATCACTCACGCTCGTCCGCCGCCTTCCTCCGTCCCACGGTTAGCGCAGCGCCGCCGAGTTGAACCGAGCGCGCTGTTGCCACCTTTGCGCTGACCACTATGCGCGCATTTCAAGTGTGGCAGTGAATGTAGCAACTCTGTCGCTCGAGGCGTCGACAGGGACTCGCTCGCTCCGGCCGGCGCGGCGCCCCTTTTCCGTCCGTTCGACGCTTCTTCTCTTTTCTTAGCTAAACAAATTTCCCGAGAAAAAACGGACAACGCCATTGCTTAATAAAAGGATTGAACCAGAAATTAATTTTTTCCGAATTTTTAAACGTCGAGAAACACGATAAAATGTAAAAAAACCAAAACGGGCGGCGCCGCGCTCATTGGGCGAGTGATCGAGAGTTAAAAACGCTCTTTCAAAATATTCCGAGTTTTTTTTACTTTTTTTCAATCTAAATTCAGAATTTTCGAGTGTTCCTGATTAACGGGGCATCGAGTTGAATTTTCGAGATAAAAATCGAACAAAAAAATCAATTCAAAAAACGTTCGCGGCAGATAATGAAGGCGGGCGTCACATATACACACACACATTTCAAATATTTTGGAAACAGGAGCTGTTTATGGATCTATGGCCCCTTTTATGCTGGGTCCACTGGTGCCACCATTGCTACGGCTCATTCCCAAAAGTTTAATCGAAATAAATCCTAATCTCACAATGGCAAAGCCACTGATGTTTCACGTCGAGTACTTCATCGATATCAACAAATATTATTACCCATTGGTGATACATTCGTATTTTGGTACGATGACTTATATCACAGTTGTTGTTGCTATCGACACAATGTTCATGACATATGTTCAACGAGCATGTGCTATATTCAACATTGTTGGGTACATATCAGACTTTGACAAGAACAACAGGTTGAATTCGTTGCACGCTATAACGATAGATGTTTCAATAATTATTATTCAGGTATCGCTTGGAAAAACTGGTGGATGATCACGATCTAGATGCCAATCTAAATCCAACGTTGCGAGATGATGCATCGTACAAACGCATGACAGAATGCATCATCAGACATTCAAAGGCCATTCAGTTTGTATTTTTAGCTAAAAATACGAGGATACACTGGGCGTAATGATCATATTATTGATTTTATTTGAAATTAATTAGATACGCACAACTGATTGAATCAGCGAATTCGACATCTTTCTTACTGCAACTAGGACTCAATATGATCACTATAAGCTTCACAGGATTCCAAGTACGTCATATACGTAATGTACGGAAATATGCATCATCGATTTTTATCCATAATATCGAACATTTCCAGGCCGCTACGAAATTGAATCGCCCTGACGAGGCTTTTAGGTATGCATCATTCACCTGCGCTCAGACATTTCATTTGTTCTTCGAAAGCTGGCCAGCTCAACGTCTGGTGGACGAAAGTACAAGGTTAACCGAGTATACGTTAGTTCAGATTGTTATTATTATTATTATTATTATTATTATTAGTTTTTTACTCGTAAATGAGATCGCTGAGCGATTCTCGAGAGTTCCGGCTTCACCTCGAACACCGCCCAACAAGCTAAGCGATACAAACTTTTCGTTTTACATCCATGCGTACCAGACAAAATTTTTTTAAGCACTAATAAAAACTAAAAACTAAAATATATCGATTGCAAGTATTAAAGCCAAAATCTAGAAACAGAAATATACTGTTATTTAAAAAATTGCTCACAAAAACATCTTTTGTCATAATAAATAAACTCGAGAGTCACCATTGGCCAAAGTTTATAGAAAAAAATTATAAATATAGTTCATAGACTTTTTGAATAATAGTTTTTAAGGAATATAAATATTGTAAATAATGATTGTTTATATTTTGAATAAAAACTTGTTGAAAATAAAAAAAAATTTCGTCATTCCGGCCGTAAGGCAGCGTTTCACGGACGCGACGAATCTCTGCCTACGGCCGTCATGACAAAAAATATTTTTCATCACGCTGTGACGAAAAGTGAACTTTTCGGCACGCTCCGCGTGCTTAAAAGTCCAATTTCCGCCACATTGTGATGAAAAATATTGTTCGTAACTCGTGAAAAAATGTTTTTTAGCTCGTGGGATTATATCACGAGCCGAAGGCGAGTGATATAAACCTCATACTCGCCAAAAAACACTTTTTTGCACTCGTTACGAAATATACTATTT
>NW_021680466.1:48119-123069 GCF_001412515.2 Diachasma alloeum | reverse complement strand
GTTTTTTACTCGTGTGGCGTTGGCCTCCGAGCCGTAGGCGAGGACTGGCCAACCACACGAGTAAAAAAACCCCATCGCAACAGGCCGGAAAAATACTATTTTTCTCCCAGAATTAAGGATACAATATTGAAAAAAAATACTAGAATTTTCCAGATACTTCAATTGACGAATTCAATTTTTCTCAAATTTTTTCGGTCAACCAGTCGATGGCAAGGTGAATAAAACGATGTATTGCGGCAATTCCCTCGCATGGTGACCAGTCTAGGGTTAAAGTCATTTGTAATTTGAGGTGATAAACAAAGCTGATCAAATTGCGGTTCAACGACACTTGTTGTCTTTAAAACCCCTGTGACGGTTACGATCCAAGAGACTCACTTTTGATTCAACACATTCAGTCTTCTTGATTTGAAGGAAAGAAAAATGATGATCAAATCTTATTCTTATTCTTATTCGTCATTAGGCCGAAAATAGTATATTTCGTAACGAGTGCAAAAAAGTGTTTTTTGGCGAGTGGGAGGTTTATATCACTCGCCTTCGGCTCGTGATATAATCCCACGAGCTAAAAAACATTTTTTCACGAGTTACGAACAATATTTTTCATCACAATGTGGCGGAAATTGGACTTTTAGGCACGCGGAGCGTGCCGAAAAGTTCACTTTTCGTCACAGCGTGATGAAAAAACTTTTCTGGCGAATATGAGGTTTGCAGCACGAGCCGAAGGCGAGGGATATTTTTTGTCATGACGGCCGTAGGCAGAGATTCACGGACGCGGAGCGTCCGTGAAACGCTACTTACTGCCGGAATGACAAAAAAGTTTTTTTTCGGCCTAATGACGAAATGTACTATTTCGACACTAGGCTATGAGGAACTTTTTTAGCGAATATAATGTTACGGACGAGCCAAAGGCGAGTTCTGTAATCATATGTGGTATGAGGCGCGTGTTTCGAATGTCAGTGAGCATCATGGGAAAGGTATAGGTTGGACCATGGAACTGAGAGAGAGAAAACACTCGACAGGTTTACCAACTCGAGACGCATTTTAATATTATTTCAATAATGAGAAAAACATCCAATAAAAATTATTTGACACCCGTAGGTGATGAGAAAAAAATCAATCTGATAAATAAAATCAGTATTCAAAAAATGTTCAAATGCACACTTGAATAGTTACTCGAAAATTTGAAATTTCGTGCTCAGCGATTGAATCAGGGCTCGAGAACAATAAGTGTTTACCCTATTTTAGTGAGAAGAAATTCAAAAAATGCAAAAAAAGTGGGGCGGGAAGAACTAAAAAAATTAATTTTTCAGTCTTCGGAAAGCTTTAAAATCATTTTTTTTTCAAATAATGGAAGAATACCCATAAATTCGATCTCTATCCTTGTCTTTTGACAGAATGAATAGAATAAATGACAGAAATTGAGAATTGGAGGCTAAAAATTTTATCGGATTATCTTTATGTAATAATATAATCATTATTATTATTATTATCAGCATTTCTACTCGTGCAGTAAGATTGGTATAATCATATAATTTACTCGCATTATTGCAGAATCAAAACTTCCTGGTATAAAACGTCATTCAGATCTCGGAAACTTTTTCAACTCCTGATCATGAAGAGTATGGAGCCATGCCAATTGACAGCAGGTGGTGTCTATATTCTCAACTTGGAAAACTTCAGTGCAGTAAGATTATCACTCATAAAATTACCGTAAATTCAATTAACTCTCTTTTCACATGTTGATTTATCAATCGCAAGGTGGTGAAGACATCCATGTCATACTTTACAGTTCTCTGCTCGACGACCTGAATATTTTGGAGGACTTGCCAGCTATCAAAAATTTCTACTGATAAAGGCGAATTCATTATATTCCTAACATATTCAAAAATTATTATAAAAAATACCAGAATCAAATTACTCAATTAATTTTTTATCCGCTTATGAGAATGGACAAATGGAATCCTAATAAAATCAAAAGTCACGAGAAAATCATTATGTGGATCAGATATTTTTCCGGTGATTCTTCAAAACTTTATCATTAACATGTATCAATATTCAATGTGAGTGTTTGTTTTATGATTCAAATAACTGCAAATGTGCTAATGATGATTAAATGACTTTTATAAAATATATTTAATAAAATTCGATTGCATCGATTGAAATCCAACTAAAATTTTTCCTTGTAGAGAAATCGTAGCGCAAGTTGTAGACTAGTGCTGCTTTACCACTTGACTTTTTGCTCAGTTTTGGTTAATACAATAATTATTTCAGTGATTCAATGTATCTATGGGTATTTCAAAGCATTCACTACAGAATAATTATGGTAATAAATAATTCGTAATTATTGTGTTCTTCTTAATAATCATCAATTTTTTATTCTCACTTTCAATTATCTTTCCGTCTCATCTGCTCATTATTTCAGTGATTATGTTGATGAGCTGATGAATTTTTATCGCAGATATATTTGTTATTATTAGTTGATGTGTATAAAGCATTAAAACTTAAGGCAAAAAAGAGAAAATTATCTAGATAAGCAATCATTTTGTCGAAGCTTTCAATTTTGGCGACAGAAAAAAATTGCTCAATGAATTAATGATAAATCCCGTCAACTTCCAAGATGTTTACAGAATAAAAAAACAGTTGTTGCTAAAAATACAAAGAGTCATGATTTTTTTTTATCGAGTGAGAGAAAAAAGTTTCTAGTTTATATAATAGACGCGATTAAACAATTATACATTAATGATAATTCTTAATTGAAGGAATATTAATAAACATCACCATTATATAAATAATATATTAATTGACTAATTTTGGTCTCTGGAGACGTTGAATTCTTTTGGCTAGCAAAAAAGACAATCGTCCAATAATTAACGAATTTTATTTCATCCTGTTTTTGTTCATTTTGTTGTTGGTTGGAAAATTTTGGCCTCCTCAGTTCCTCAGAGGATCGAGACTCTCCAGGGAAAAATCATCGGTTCCCATTGTCAATCCTCGGCTGAATCCATCCTAAAATGAACGAGAAATATCATTTTTTTCGAAGTGGACAATGACTTTTTTTCTATAAAAGAATATAGTAATTGTTGTTGATAAACTAGCAATTTGCTTCCAAATGGGGTCTCTTGTTTTCAATTTTAATTTTACTATTCTCTTCTATTTTTTCATGTCGTAGTGCTATCATCAATTGAAATGTCATCAAAATTTTTCGTATTATTTCGTTCTGTCAAATAATTCTACATTCAGCCCCTCTAAAGACTCGAATTCATTTCAATCCGGGTTTAATCAAGATTCAATCAAGGTTTAATCAATATATAGACGGGATTTGATCAGGGCTTAATCACCATTTAGCCAGAATTTAACCCAAGTTCTGTCAGAAGTTGGTCGGGACCAAGAATCAATATGAATAAGTATTCAACATAATAGACTGGTTCCTGAGTTTAATAGAGATAGAGATTTTGATATAAAAACTCATGACGGTATTGTGTAACTTGATAAACAATGATGCTGTTCTCACCATTTTTCAACTTGATTGAGAAGGCATTCAAATATACTTTTCAAGAAGTAAGAGAAAGTCAAGAGAAAACCCCGATTTTCTCTTTCAAATCGCATAAACAATGTGCTGTAACTCAACAACGAATTGTGCGACCCAAGACGGTATTGTTAATAATTTTTTGTACCATGATAATTCCACTTTGATGCCAATATTTTGAGTGATCATTACAAAATCAATTTTTGGAAAAATATCAATTCACTCGAATCTGTATGAAAAATTAAACTTTAATTGATGTCAATGAGTCAATGAGACCGCTTATTAAATTCTACATTAATGCGGTCTTTGCAGACCATATTTAGTAACTCCAACACAAAAAATTGGAAAGTTAAATTTGACCGATTGCAAGCTTTCTGATTACAAATTTTCTGTTTTTGGCTTCCATTCGGAAATTTACAGCCTTTTTATTTTTCAAGTACCTTCATTTCGAGTAGCCGCTTGTCCAATAATCCAATGGCATTCTCGAGGTCCTGCTGACTCGTGCTAGACATGGAGAGATTGGAAAATTCTCCCATTTCGAAAGGATCATCAAAATCACCTGTTGAATTGGTGGTGGACGCTGGTGGATTGAACGGCACACTGCCAAACAAATCTTCCTTCACCCCATTCTGACGCCTCGAATCCTTGGCTTTTGGTGGTGGTGCCACTAATCAAATAAAAAATAAATGGATTCCATAAACTCCCTCAGGATAATGTTTTCCCAATCTTGAATACTCCTAATACTAATAAATTTATACTCAATGCAGACTCACAGAGCGGTGGAGACGTGGAACTACCATTTATCAATGGAAAAGTACTTTTAGACTCTCCATTGGTCAAGGAGCCACTGTTCTGATGATTAAACCCATTGGTAGCGGTTTCGTACGCACGAGGATTGAAATCCTCCTCCTCTTCCTCCTCTTCCTCCAACTCTTCCTCCAATTCATCCATAAGTAATCCCTCCAGTTTGGTACCAACAACTGGCATTGGTGCTGGTTTATTTGCCATGAAATCATCATCATCAAAACTCCTTGGTGGCACTGGGGGTGGCTGTTGTCTTCCATTAGATGTATTACCATTAGTATCACTCTTTCCTAATTTAGCATTACCATTCAATCTTGATCCATCATCTGGGGAGGAATCTGATGAGACCATTGAAACGTGCAGAATATCCGGAAGATTGTGGTGAGCCAAGTAGGATTGTACATCCGCCTGTAATAATAATAATACTAATAATAATAATACTACTACTACTACTACTACTACTACTACTGCTACGAATAATAATAATAATAATAATAATAATAATAATAATAATAATAATAATAATAATAATAATAATAAGGGAACACTATTGTAGAGCGATTAGGAATAGTTTGTATCGCTTAGCTTGCTGGGCGGTCTTCGAGGTGAAGTCGGAACCCTCGAGGATCGTTCAGCGATCTCATTAACGTGTAATAAAAAATAATAATAATATTAAGCTGACCAGCTGATCAATTAAAAACATCTTGATTGGCTGGGATACCCCCACCACTCTATCTCCCCCCTCCAGGGGTCAGGGGGTATATACGGATTTCCTTACAACGGGGAGCTTCAATATCGGAGCAACCTAGCCCTGATGATGCAGACTGAAATGTTTGCGAAACGTCGGCAAAAAGCTTAATCTAGACGCGGCACCATCCAGAAGCCATCATAATGAATAAAAATAATGAAATTTGCACTTTTTCGATATTTCTTCACTCATTTCGACTCAACCAATTGGGATAAACCCAAATGCACTAAACAAATTGCATTTTTATTAACTCATTGTATTTTTTCTGGAAAAAAACTATGTCTAAAAGATTTATCATTTCATATTTTCTTCCCATTTGCCACGGGAATTATGCATTA
This sequence comes from Diachasma alloeum, assembly GCF_001412515.2. Lineage (NCBI taxonomy): Eukaryota > Metazoa > Arthropoda > Insecta > Hymenoptera > Braconidae > Diachasma > Diachasma alloeum. The sequence continues at coordinate 117,656 of NW_021680466.1, read as the reverse complement.
TTTACATTTTATTATTCAATATTAATTAAACACTCTTTTTCAAAATGTTCAGATTTTTTTTACTTTTTTTTCAATGCAAATTCATAATTTTCGGGGGTCTCTGAGTGACTAGGCATCGAGTTGAAATCTTAATTTTGAGTGATGACAAAAGTTCCATTCGAAAACAATAACAGTACTAGTCCCAGAACAACTAGTTATTGAAAATATCAACACTTACGGAGCCTTTGATAGCGCAAATATCCTGTAATCTCTGTCTATACGTATTATTCTCATGTTCCAGCCGACGAATCTTTTGTTGAAGGACCATACAACGTCTCTGAGTCTCTAAATCTTTGCCCGATGTCTCCAGAAATCTTCTGTAGGCCAAACCAAAGGCTTGGCCGATCGTTAACGTTATTTCTTCAGCCAATTTGTCACTCACAAACACAAAACATGTGTGACGCTCAGCGTCCTCTTCTTTAGCGATGAAACTGAAGAATCGCTTCTCACCTTTATCATCCGCACAGTAGGAAATTCGGTGAAGGGGATATTGATGCATAATTCGCTGTTTGAGAGAACAATCATACCGAGTGAAAAAAGTATGAAATTTTCATTTTACAGCAGAGACTTCGTATAAGATACCTCGCGCTCCGAGTGCTCGAGGTCTACCCCCACTCTCGGTACTTTTATCGCCTCCCGAATGTTCATGTTCCGTGGGCTTCTTATAACATACCTATGGCCCCGGTCATTTTTCAACGGGAAGAGAGTAGTCATAAGGATCAAACGGTGTTAAGGGTCAAACGGGAGGGACGAACGAAGTGGTCATGAGGGTCTAATGACCAAGGGGGGGTCACACCACTTTTTTCAAGTAACGGAAATACACATCGATTTTTTTTTTCACTTCTCCCATCGAAAAATCATAATTTTTCGTCTGTGATTATTCTCAAGTCCACCAACAATCCCCCAACATCAGCTGCCATTCTATCACGCGGACACGGAGAGAAATATTCAATAAAAATTACGTATCTTTTCCGTAATTCCGGCGCGAAATGTGGATGTAGGAAATGTTACGCAACTGTCTCGGAATTTTTCCGAAGCGTTCCGTAATTTTTATTTGAATCTCCTGTGAAAAATTACGATACAATCACTTAAATTTTCTGAGTCGATTCCGTAATCGGTGAGCGAATTGTGAGTTCCGTAATTTTTACTGAACATTTCTCTCCGTGGAGTTATGTTTAGAGAGAAAAGAGAACGCGGGCGATACAAATTCAAAACATTAAACACATATAAATTGATTAGTTATCGATATTCATTCAGTAAAAATGAAAATTTCATTGAATTCAGGCGCAACGAACGAGGTATCTTATTTGAAACCTGCTGATCCCTATTTTTCTCCTCTCCTACTGTCCCTAAGATATCTTATACGAAGCCTCTACTGTATTAATATTTTTTTACAATCATAATGATGCTAATAATGATAATAATAATAAACAATAATAATAATAATAATAATAATAATAATAATAATAATAACCTTTGGAGTTGTTTTTGTTTTCGGCTCCTGAATAGCCACTCCATCGATGCTGATAGTGAGTTCAACTTTTGGTATTTTATTTCCCTCGCTCTTCCTCAATTGTTGATTAAATTTGAGTTTGCAAATGGCCTCCTTGACGACTTCAATTCCCTTCGGTTGGTCAACCTCAGTGCTTCCCAAATACTGGAAAGGGAAGAAAAAAAACATACATTTATAAATATTGAGTACGACAAAAAAAGAGAAATGAAAGGAAACCGTACGTCAAGGTGACGTACCACTTCTATATTACAGTATACTGAGGTCACAGTGTTCTCAGACATTATTATTACTTCATTTTGTTCTTCTTGTTTTCTTTTTTTTCCTTCTTTTTCCTTCATTCTGGGGATGCTAAATTATACAATTGTGTCGCTTGAGAATTAGAACGAATAAAAAGCAAATGTTTGATTTTAAGGATATTCGAGTACTTTGGCTGCTTTTTTTTCCAGTGAGATGCTTTTCTACTTGTGTGGTGGGACATCCGAGCTTTCATTTGAGCCTCGTTTAAGCCTGAGTTTCCGCACATTTTACAATGATTTTATTATTCAAACTTTGCAGGCTCCGACCTGCATGTATTATATAATATATACATATATCCTATCTTCATGAAATATTCGAAATTTTCGCAAATTTTCACATAAATCAAAATAACGATTATTGCTATCGTCTTCATCTTCGAACTCGGTCAAAACGACATTCAAGCAAATTTTTTAAGCCATCATCCAATCAATTCAGAATATTTTTCTGTAGTTATCGTGGGAGAACCAATTTTTGAAAAAATTCGAGAATTAAAAAAAATAATAGATGAATTAAATTTTAATTAATGGCGATTGATAGGGCTCAACAATATCTACATTTTAAAAAAGGTTCAATTCCATCCTTTCATTAGCGAACAATTGAAGAAAAACTTTGTTACACACACGTACACATGCATGTGCGAACGAGGTCCAAAAATTGCATTTTCGTGAGAAAATGCATTCTGATGAGAAATTGCATTCATCACAAGGTCCACAAAGTATTTTCTAACGAATGTGATTATAGGCCTCGCCTTCGGCTCGGCCAATAGAGCCACATTCGTCAGAAAATACTTTGGGGACCTTGTGATGAAAATAACTATTTCGAACTTTTGGATCCTACTGGGTCGATATGACACAAAAAATCCAAAACTTAAATTTGAACGATTACAAAGTTTCCATTCGGAAGCACTACGGTTTCCGAAAGTTTAAACAATTTCAATTATTTGTGATAACATTAATGATTTTTTTCAAATTTTTTTCACGCAATTTAATTGACAAATTTGATGATTGAAAATGATTGAATCTATAGTGCGGTCTGTACCAAACTGTAAAAGAGAGTTGAATATCCTTAAACCGAGGGATAAAACCAATATCATCTTCTTGTGATACCCGCCGAGTTGATTGTTCGGGGCGGAAAAAACATTCTTTCACATTTTTAATCATCTCTTCAGAAAACTGCATAGCAGAAAAAAGAAAATTACCACATTCCAAAGTCAAACATCCCACATGCAAATTTCATGGTAATCGTAAATTTACGGCGGATATTGTGCAATTCAACAACACACACTTCTAACAGTAATAAAAACAAAATATGCGAAATAATAATGATGAAGAATTGAAAAACTGACATTACGGCAGGCTGGGCATTTTTGTTTCTTAGAGTTTGTACCTGCGTAGAACGTTATCGATTGCGAAAAACTTCAAGTATGGGAAACTGCCCAGTAAATGGACGTTTTTGTTAGGAATTGAAAAAAAATTGATCGAAAAAAAATCGCTATTCGGGAGTTAATCACAGCAGTTAGTGAAAATTCAAAGTAAAAATTCACATTTCAGAATTTTTTTGAGTAATTTCGGGCCTAATGACAAAAATAATTCTTCAATGTCCCCGGAAAGTTTTAAAATCGATATGTTTTTTCGAATAATGGAAAATCACCCATAAATTCGATTTCTATCCTTATCTTTTTATACAATGAATAGAATAAATGACAGAAATTGAGAATTGGAGATGAAAAATTTCATCGGATTATTATTATTATGTAATAATAATTATACCTTGACTAGGTACGCTATGTGGCCCTTTTGGAGTGCATCTGGTGGATGAATCCAGTTTTTATTCGTTCCTACAAAGAGACAAAGACAAAAAATAAATCAATGAATACAAATCAATTAATTAATTCCTTCCGAAAAATCCATTTAATAAAAGGCAAAAAATTCATTTAAATCATTTTACCTGCTCCATTCTTGCTCGGCTGATTCTTATTATTCGTAGAATTCTGCGCCCATTTGAGTAAAGTAGAATTTCTCATATTGACTCAAAAGTTGTATAAATTAATCTGTAATGGGAAATGAAAACAAAAATATTACAAATCTAAAAATAGAACGATAACACTGAAATGAGTTACGTGTGGGTCTTTCAAATATAGAATTCAATGTGTAATTTTCTCATTTAATAATAGAATAGTTGTTGTCTGACCCAATAGAATGTTGAGGTGAGTGAATAGTCCCTTTTCTAAAGTGTCTTTGAAGTGATCCAATACTGGGTCAATTCGATAAAGCACAAACCGAGCCATTCACGCGAGTATCTGGTGAATTAAATCACTCGTTTATCATCTTCATTTTAAACTCGACAATTTGTCGGGTTAAATCTCGGTCTCGGCCGTAGTAAGAAATTGATCAATTAATTCTGAGCTTCATGAATCCTTTCTATTCCCCATGTTTATAAAATAGACTGAGAGAAGAACAAACAAGTTCTCAAACAAGTCTTGTTTGAATCCCGGAAAAAAAGACCACACGGTAAGAAATGTTCAGTAAAAATTACGGAACTCATAATTCACTCGCCGATTACGGAATCGACTTGGAAAATTTAAGTGACGGTATCGTAATTTTTTACAGGAGATTCAGATAAAAATTACGGAACGCTCCGGAAACATTCCGTGACAGTTCCGTAAAATTTCCTACAACCACATTTCACTCTGCACGGAGAGAAATTTTTGATAAAAATTATCCTACCGTTCTATAAAAGTGTATCATGAGTCATCGTTTCCTCATTTCTATCCCGAAATTTAGTAGAAATTAATATATGATGATCAAATTTTATTCTACGTTAGAGAAATTTTATCCTGATTAAAATAAACATTACCGCGCCGGTAGAGTAAAAATTACTGTACTGGTATGGTATAATTTACCAACCGTTCCAGAATTTTCGTTGTTATCTACATAAAAATTATTGGACTGGAAGGGTAAAATTTATTATGCGTCAGGATGATAAAATTTCTCTAACGTAGAATAAAATTTGATCATCATATATTAATTTTTACTAAATTTCGAGATAGAAATGAGGAAACGATGACTCATGATACACTTTTATAGAACGATAGGGTAATTTTTATCAAAAATTTCTCTCCGTGTGGAATTACGGAAAAGATACGTAATTTTTATTGAATATTTCTCTCCGTGCAAGTGAAATTTTTGTTGGGTAGGTTTCAGCACGATTTGAGTGTGTGGACCATTTTTTCCTAATCTATTTTTTCCGCTTATCGTCTTGTTTGGGCCAACAAAATCGCTAATTGAAAATTCATCGAGAAATATTTTGTCCCCAAGTCACAAGATTGCTATTATGTAATTATTATTATTTCATTTAAGGATTCATTTATTGTCTGTGATTACTGAACAGCCGAAAAGAAAAACGACTTTTACTTGTTTCGCATAAAAGGACCATTTTCCAGGAGGAAAATACGTGTGGAAGTATCAAATAACGCAGAAGTAGTGCTAGAAATGACATTTTTTGTTTGCGCAGAGAATACAATTTTTTTGGAACTACTAAATCTATTTTTGCGACAAAAAATTTTCATCGCTGCGCACCCTTTGCACGTTTGGTATAAAAAATCCTTTTTTGATAATTCTTAAAAGCCTTTTTTTTGGCACAAGTACACGGAGAGAAATATTCAATAAAAATTACGTATCTTTTCCGTAATTCCGGAGCGAAATGTGGTTGTAGGAAATTTTACGGAACGGTCACGGAATTTTTCCGGAGCGATTCGTAATTTTTATCTGAATCTCCTGTGAAAAATTACGATACCGTCACTTAAATTTTCTGAGTCGATTCCGTAATCGGGGAGTGAATTGTGAGTTCCGTAATTTTTATGAAACATTTCTCTCCGTGTAAGAGTTGTTTGAGAACTTTGTCATTCTTCTCTCCATGTAAGTTCAATCCCAGGTTTATAGCGGGAACCGTTGTTTTCCCCAAAAAAGCCGTGCCGCACACATATAAAAAATGCATTACTATTCGCTTCACAAACCGTCGAAATACGTTACGAGTCGAGATACACGAGGAGTTGAAAGGTGCAGTAACCTTTCAATCGTGTTATTTTTCTCTCACTGCATGTGTCTGTGGCTTTATCGTTATGTGGGTTATATTACACGTGGTAGGGCCCAGCGATACTATGCCTAAGATGCAGTCCTTCCTGACAGAATATGTCTATAATTATTCAATTTTCATCACTCAAGTAAATAGACGGATACAAGTCTCCGAGCAAACGTGTAAAATTAATTTTTCTCAGAATTCTGCAACGCAATTTCTGTATTGAGCTTGACTCATTCTCTTTCAAATGAAACTGTCATTCGTCATTGAAACTGATACGCGGTAGACTAAATATTTGATGTATAAAATAGAATGAAGAGCCAAAGTTAAATTAAAAGGGTGACGCATATCCATGTAAAACTTGAAAATAATTTCTGATTAAAATTTTATTTCCATCACATAATGGTACGATAACCCGGTTTCAATACAGCGAAAGTTTATCATGAACTCATATCCCTCGTATTATTGACGCGCAGTTGAATCGTATTACTTATGATTCATGAAATGATTATACGACCTTAAGCATGGCATTCTAATGAATCACTTAGAATCATCACGCGTTGACAGTTCCCAAATAGGCGACAATGTGTATGGATAAAGCGGTTATTTCAAAATTCCATGAAAGTCAAGTTAAGTTGAACTAAAATGTTTGTTAAGCATGAGATTTCTAGTATTGAGGTTGTATTTTTGTAGTGCTTCCGAATATTCAAATTAGGTTTTATCAACCATTGTTAACACACTCCTCAATTTGAAGAAGCAAATAACCACCCGAGTCAAATCTTGAGCACTCCAATTTTTTTCATTTCATATACGTCTTATCAATCTTTACAAAGAATGGCTTCCCATCGATGCTTTGGAATGGCTGATTTTGACGATCTTATAATTTCGCCTGGAAATGACGTAGAGTGTCACGAAACCTGAAGATATGATGTTTTTAGAAAATCTGTGTATGTCCGAATGTCTGTGCGAATTTTTCGGAAAATTTTTATAAATCTTCACAGAAAAAGGACTAAAAATGAAGCTAAAATTCTGAAATTTCGTCACATAATTGGTATTACTTTAGAGCACTTCTGGGCGCAATTTCAGCTCAATCGGTCAAGTGGTTTCCGAGATACAGCTATTTCTCAAAATAGTTATTTTCATCACAAGGTCCACAAAGTATTTTCTGACGAATGTGGCTTTGTAGCCACACATAATCACATTCGTCAGAAAATACTTTTGGACCGTGTGATGAATGCAATTTTTCGTCAGAAAGCCCATAAACCACGATCAAACCGAGCGAAGCGAGGTTAGAATCGCGGTTTACCGGGTCTTCTCACGAAAATATGTTTTCCTCAATATCTCGAAAACTACGTGACTGAATTGAATTTTTTTGACGTCCGAATATTCCTTGTGATAATATCTATCAAATCAAATCACAACATTGCTGTGTAACTAGGGACAGTTTGGTAATAATCAGCATTTTTCATTTTTACGAGAAAATCGTTCTGTACACGTTAACTCCCGAAAAAAATTAGATAGGATATTGAAATTTGGTCAGATGATATTACAGGATGGGATTCTGACGAATATGATTGCAGCCCTCGCCTTCGGCTCGTGTTGCAAACCTCATATTCGTCAGAAAAGCTTTTTTTGGCCGTATGACGAACAATATTTTTTGTCATGACGGCCGTAGGCAGAGATTCGAAGCGTCCGTGAAACGCTGCCTTACGGCCGGAATGACAAAAAAGATTTTTTCGGCCTAGTGACGAAATATACTATTTCTAAAAAGTCACACATCGTCGTTTTCTAGATTAATTTCGTCTCTGGGGGCTTATTTTTTAATTTAAACCTTGAAGTTGAATTTCAAACGTGGAATAAACCTCTGAGATTCCAGCTACTAATTAGTATTATCGAGTCACACTTGTGTATAACATTTGGTGTCGATCGATTCAATACATCCTGGGATAGAGCAATTCATACTTTCGCCTCTGGAAGCTTATTTTTTAATTGAAACCTTGAACTTGAATTTAAAACATGGAATAAACCTCTGAGATTTTGGCTACTAATTAGTATTATTCTTGAGTCACACTTGTGTATAAAATTTGTCGATCGATTCATCACATCCCGGGATACAGCAATTCGTCCAAAAATCTTTTTTTCTAAAAAGTCGCACATCGTAATTTTAGCGATTATTTTCGCCTCTAGGGGCCTAGTCTCTACTTTTTTTTTTTCTTACGATCTCCACCTCTGTTCAATCATAAAAAATCAACTACCTATTATCGCTTGTATTCAATATCCAACGAATAGAAAAGAATTGCATAACGCGTTCAAGGTAACGCCTCCTCTTAGCCTTCAGTAGCAACGCATTGCTATAGCGAACTACATAGTGCAGTAATGACCATCAGTGGAAAGACCAGATATAGGGAGTTTCTATTCCACCTTCTTTTGTAGCAAAAACCTGTTGATTTATGAGTGAGAAATCCCACTTCCCTGAATTTTTAGATTATAGATCGAAATTTTACATGAATTTACTGAATCATCGAATCAGTCGAAAAAGAACTATATTTTAATTTATCTTGGAGCAACTGCTGTCTACTCAAGCAGGATTTTCTCTAAGGCTGAAGCTGACTCTAACTTCTGGTGAATAAACTACTTTTTCCATCTGTTTAATGTCCTTTTTTCCCTTTTCATCACCAGCAATACAACTGTAAACCAGTTTCCGTTCGACTGGACGAGTCTGTAACGTTATGTGCCTGCACCTTGCGGATTATCAGGCTGGTGCACAAGTACTACACATGCGTAGTTTGGAAAAATGTGACGCACTTGAATTTGAAGCAAAAACTACTTTTTGTTTTTTGCTGCCGAATGGAAGCATTGTATTCGTCAAATCTGAAATTTCCATTTTTTTGTGTGACGATGACTAATTTTTGTCTCACGAGTTCGAATATGCTGTTTTTATCACGCTGTGTGCAAAGTGACATTTTACGCACGCTCTGCGTACGCAAAACCCCACTTCCCACACATTGTGATGAATAATAGGGTTCGATACTCGCGGGAAAGGTGTTTTCTGTACTGCTTCTCACGATTTCTCGTCTGGGAATTGGTATTACATACTTCCCAAACTCGAAAACTTGAAAATCACTACAGAAAAATATTGTTCCTGGGCTGTTGCGATGGGGTTTTTTCACTCGTGTGGTTGGCCAGTCCTCACCTACGGCTCGGAGGCCAACGCCACACGAGTAAAAAACCCCATCGCAACAAGCCGGAAATAGTATATTATGTCATCAGGCGATAAAAGTATTATCTGGCGAATGTGGCATTATAATCCGAGCCGAAGGCGAGGATTATAATCACATTTGGCAGATAATGCTTTTATCGCCGTGTGACATACGATATTTTATGTCGTTGAGCCCGAAAACCGCGATCTAACCGAGCGAAGCGAGGTTAGAATCGCGGTTTTTTCGGGCCTAACGACATAATAGACTCGTGGGATTATATCACTACACGGAGAGAAATATTCAATAAAAATTACGTATCTTTTTCGTAATTCCGGAGCGAAATGTGGTTGTAGGAAATTTTACGGAACTGTCACGGAATTTTTCCGGAGCGTTCCATAATTTTTATCTGGATCTCCTGTTAAAAATTACGATACCGTCACTTAAATTTTCTGAGTCGATTCCGTAATCGGTGAGTGAATTGTCAGTTCCGTAATTTTTACTGAACATTTCTCTCCGTGTCGCCTTCGGCTCGTGCTATAAACCTCCCACGAGTCTAAAAACACTTTTCCGCAATCGTATCGAAATATACTATTTTAGATCATGTCCGTATGTATGTGAGCTTTGTCAAATTTCGTTTTTCGACGATCATTCAAAAAATAATCGTCGAAATGTTTTCAATTGTGGCTTAAAATATTCGTTTGGATGTTATCTCGGTTTAATCCTGGTTTAGTCGAAGTTTAGTTAGGGTTTACTCGGAGTTTAGTCATGATTTAGTCGGGATTTAGTCGAAGATTAATCAGGGTTTAACCAAGGCTTCGTCAAGGTGTAATCAATGTTCATGTTTCGAATGTGGCTTTATAATCCAAGCCGAAGGCGAGGATTCTAATCATATGAGTCAGAAAATAGTTTTATCGCCGTGTGACATACAATATTTTATGTCTCTGGGCCCAAAAACCGCAATTTAACCGAAGGAATCGATGTTTGGATCGCGGTTTTACGGTCCCAGAGACATAAAATAATATTTTATGCCCCACTACCGAGAACCGTATTCCAACCGAACAAAGTGAAGTTAAAATTCGCGGTTTATCTGTCCTCAGTACATAATATACTATTTTTTATATTTATATGTCCAATACTGCGTCGTCGTCAGTCGCATTAAAATAAAACATTCTAGTAACCGAAAATTGCAAGCTTTTCAAAGTAATGTAAAAAATGTAAAAAAACCCGTCAACGTAATTTACGTAAATTACGTCGGTAAAAAACGGTGCAATTTACAATCGTAAGTTACACGCCCAAACCTGGGCTCAATTGCATCAGTAGTTGCGGAGATATTTGACTTTTTCAGAAAATCTTTGACTTCAAAGTTTTCAAGAGTAAAATATCTTGCACTAAGAAAATGAAAACTTTCGTCCAGTAATTTTGTACTTATCCTAAATGTGAGGACAATTTCTGAGTGACAAGAAAGCAATTTCTCAAACCAAGTAAAATTGAACTAATTCATTTAATAGTTTTTAAGCCTCAAATCTAAAATATTTTAATGCAAAAACTATTCTACTTGACTTGAGAACTCGTTTTCTCGATATGAAAAAATTGTCCTCATCTTTCGGACCAGTATAAAATATTGTGCGCTTGGTGATTTTCAAGCGACGAATTTCTTGATACAAGTCAAGAAGAACTTTTCAAAAAACACTTATTTTCTCAGTGTAAATGAACTGAAGATTTAGCAAACATCTTTGGGATGCGAATCCCCTCAGCACTCTGTTTTCATAATTTTCTGACACGACTCAAGCCTCTCTATAATCGCCCTATTATTCGAGATAGAAAGAAGGGAAAGGTCGATTTTTCCTCCGGATGTGGTCGATTAGAAAATGGCTGACGGCTCGATTGCCAGCCGTACACTTTCTCCATTTACTTCTTCTGTTCTCGCCTTCAAAAATAGACACCAATGCACTTCAAAAGTAAGAATAAATTTGATCATTTTTTTTCTACAATGAAACTCATTTTTTCTTCCCTTTTTCAATTCAGTTGAATTGTAAAATTTTAGAGGGAATGGGGGAAAGATTGTAGAGATAATTTCAAGGGTAAAGACGAGATTCCACAGACTGATGGAACAAGTCGAGCAGCAAGAAAGTCACAATTGTGTGTGGGGCTTTTGGTTAACAGTTTAGTTGAATGTATTACAGACGAATAAAAAGCATAAGCACCGCTATGAAGACACTTTGTACCTGAATAGAAGAGACGAGTTTGAACCGGCTCGTATGAGGGTTTCATCAAGCTCACCATTAAAACATCATTCCGGTCAATTTTCAGCAATCAGAGGATGAAAAAATAAGAAAAGTAAAAATCAGACGGATAATTTTTTTTTTGTTACAATTTTGGCTGTTCGTTTCAATTTTGAATGTTCTTTTTTAGTATAATAAATCTGTTGCCCATTCTTTGGCGGCGATTCGCGTAAACACGACTGAATGAATTTCAATTGTATTATTACTACTATTATACTATTTACTATTACTACTATTTACGGTCCCCAATCGACTTTAGGATACAAATCATTGCGCTACGGTGCACCGTAGAAACTTCTAGAAAATTTTAGAGCTTCCTGGAAAATTCTGGAACTTTCTGGAAAATTCTAGAATGTTCTCGAGATTTCCAGAATATTTTTGAGATTTTTACCAAGTTTGAGGATATTCTCGGATTTTATAGAAAATCCTTTAGTTTTACAGAAAATTCCGGGAAATTCTCGGATTTTCTAAACCATTCGGAGAAATTCTCCGGCTTTCGAAAAAATTCGAGGAAATTTTCAGTTTTACAGAAAATTCGAGAAAATTCTTTGATTTCACAGAAAATTTTAAAAAACGCTTGAATTTTCTTAAAAATTATCAGATTTTCTACTAAAATTGGAGAAAGTTTCCGGATTTTCTAAAAAATTGGAGGGAATTTTCGGGTTTTCTAGAAAATTTTTTTTGCTCCAATAGAACAATTCAATTTCAAATTCTGATTGACCAGCTGTGTGGCCCGGCTTATCGTCCAGGCAGAATAGGAGAAAATTGAATAGCAGTGTTTTTGAGAATTCTTGCAATAAAAAAAAACAATGCTGTCGACTTTTTTAGAACACCCGAGAAGTCAAGAAAATTTTTGGGTTTTCCAAAGAAATTGCGAAAATTCGCAGGTGTTCTAGAAAATTCGAAAATAGGGAAGTGTTTTTTTAAATGGGAAACTACTGAGTTTTAAAATTCGCGGGCTATTGGAATGAGATTTCTCACCCATTGAAAATTCAAATTCAAGATCCAAAAAAGGAGTTAAATTTTAAAAAACTAGTTCGTAATTCTTATTCTACACATTTTTTTTTTATTAAAAAAAAATCTCTGTAGCTTAAAAATTGGAGGCTCTGGACTATTAAAAAAATTTTAAGCGTCTGTGGGGCAAACGAACTATCAACAATTAATTTTTTTCCAATCTGGAAAATTTGAAATTTCATGTTGTTTTGTCTCTGAATATTCATGTTCCATTGAAAATTCAATCAAGTTGCGAACTTTCCGTTTCACTTCCACTGAGACGTCACAAATTTCGTCGAATTCTACCTAAAACTTGAAATTTGAAATCCTTGAAAATCCATGAAAATTTGAAAAACTTGAAATCTGAACTCAGCAGGAATCCTAAATAATACATTTTCCCGGATATGTTTTCAATACAAATCCAGTTAGATTTTGCACTTATATCGATAGAAAAGTTCCCGACAAATAAACATTATAATAACTCACAGCGGATCAAAATTCAAGGACAACTCGAGACGCGTCACAACCAGTCCCCAAAAGCTCTAAAAAACCCAGAAAATTATCACGACAGAAACAATTTCAAGTTTGATATAACCCTGGACTTTCCGCTGTCCCGAGTAAGACTGCGAAAGTATCAAATCAGCTCGTGGAGAGTAGGTTTCATTTCTACCATCTTTTCATAAATTTTTTTTTGTGGTCTCTCAATTACGTTTCCAAATGCTTGGGGCATTGCGATGACAAAAATTTTCCATTGATCGATTGATTATCATTTTAAAATCCCTGTTTTAGCGATGAATTGCGCGTGGAAAGGCGGAAATTTGATGACGACGAAAGAGGGAAGGAAGGGAGGAGGGAGGACAGATGGTGGTACCAGTCGCGGACGAGATCACCGCCCGTACATTCTCCCTCCCTCCACCGTCGCCACTACCTCCAACACAACCGACATCATCACCACTCCTACAATTATTGTTTCTGGTAGATTGCTTATATCAATTGACTTTGATAAACACGGAAAATAAATATATCTGAATTGAGTATAAAATATTCTTGACTGAAGTATATTTCACACGCACGTGTAACACATCCTATTTTTTGTGGTAGGGTAAACTGCCCAGTAGATGGACGTTTGTTTTTTAGCAATTGAAAATAAAATTGATCGAAAAAAATCGTCACCCAGGGGTTAAGCATCACAACAGTTAGTGAAAATTCAAAGCAACAATTCACATTTCAGTATTTTTTTGCGTAATTTCCTATCCAAAAGTAGCTCGTCCATCTAAAGGGCAGTGTCCATCTACTGGGTACACTGAGAGAAAAAATTAGCTCTGCCGAAAAGATAAATTTTCACCTGTACAAAATTTTCTTGTCTCAAGATTATTATTCCCCACGAGAAAATATTCTGCAGCGAAAAATTTATTCTTTCCACTTGAAAATCTGACAGTGGCATATGAATACATATTCTTTCGAGTAGAATGCCAGGATTCAAATATCATGATAAATAATAATCTGTTTGACTGCAAACCAAAAAATTTTTCCCGAAGCGGAAGTTTGAGCTGACAGAAGAACCATTCTTTCAACAAAAATACGACTGTACAATCTTTACTGCGACTTTCTCTATTATTTCCAATATTACTCATTTGTTTCCCCGCCATAGATAGTTATTGAGTGTGAAATCAAAGTTCAGTTCTGAGGTCACAAATGGATAAGTTTGAGAAGATCAACCCTCTGATCCACAGAAAATTTCAAAACCTTTTACGAAGCTTTTTTGTAATCAGCGGAATAGTGTACATCTTTTCCGCTTGACTTGTGTACGTGAAAAAAAAACAGATTTTGAGGGGACAAATTATTTATCTATTTACATCCAACTATACGTTGACTCCACGTATCTTATATTATTAGACGAAGGTATCTCGATATTTTTGAGCGGAATAAATATATTTTCGGCAGAGGTAATTTTTTCTCTCAGTGTAGCTTACCCTACCTGCCGAGTTCACTTTTCGAAACGGTAGTGGGGGTAATGTGGTTGTTTTTGTGTACGAGTGCGTAAAGTTCAAGACTATGCGTAAAGTGAATTTCGAGTGCGTAAAGCGAAACTTTACGCAACCTCTGCCCTTCCTGGCAGGTATCACAAAAACTATTAAACGAATTAATCAAATTTTATGTATGAAAAGCGACTTCAATCGTTAATAACTTGAAGAGGAAATATGAAAAAATTCTAGGAAATTCGTAGATAATTCAATTCTGATTATAACCATTCTATATGATGAATATCATTATTCTACTTTTTTGCACGAAACACCTTAACCCTAGATTGGTCACCCTGTGGGGGAAACCCCGCCGTGCGTCGTTATTCTCTAACTACAATTGACTGGTTAACCGGAAAAATTGAAAAAAAATTGACTTTGTCAACTGAAGGGTCTAAAAAATTATAGTATTTTTTAGAACAGCATATTTCCTAAAATTCCTAAAGAAAACAAATTATTTCGAACAGATGAATTATTTTTTTCCATGTTAAATGAAATTGCCCATGACGCGAGCCAACGTTAAAGCCTAAATAACACGGCGGTGAATCCCCGCGGAGGCGACCAAGTCGCAGGGTCGCCTTTGGTGACCAGAATAGGGTTAAGAACAAGTGAGAGAGATTGTGGGAATAATCCAGTAGCGAAGCGGTAAGCCGGGTTAAGCCGATTTTGACTTTCGGCCAGTTTTTGATAAATATCTCGGAATCTAAGAGAGATAACAAAATTTTTCTCACGACCTTTTTCATAACCCTCAATTGGCTCTACAAAAAAGGTTGTGACAAAAATTTTTCTATCTCTTTTAGATTCCGAGATATTCATCAAAAACTGGCCAATAGTCAAAATCGACTTGACCCGGTTTACCGCTTCGGTACTGGTGAATTATTTTCAATTCTCAATGAAAACAGATGCGAGAGATGAGAAATTATTTCTACGCTATTTCAGTGACAAATAATAATTTTATCACTCAAAAAATATTTTTAAAAAAATAAAAAGATTAATGAAGATGATTTTGGGAGAGTGAGACACCCAAAAGAGCGCGCCCGCTGACGGGTCGAGAGGAATAAGAGTACATACAAAAGATCCGATCAATTAGACCCTCATGTATAGATATTCCAAATTTTTATTTTTTTCCTCATTGAAGTAGTTTTGAAAAAAATTGCAAGCTAATAAAAAACATTTGCTAGTTAGTACTTTTTTTAAAATAAATTTTTGAAAAATCACCCCTGAAAAAAAAGGCGTATCCCCCCTATTTCATTATTTCCAAAAAATTTTATCACCAATCGGTAACAAATTGTTTGAAGATTTTTGCGAGTTAAGAAAAAATCGTCAATGCACTCCTATTATTGTGTAAATTAACAATTCCAATTTCAACTGGAAACCGGAGTTGATTACCAGAATTTGGAGCAGAGATGTCAGACAAGATATGAATGTTTTTTTTTGGCTCAAATGAAAGAGCGGGTCGAGAAATGTCGTGCAGAAGTCTTTAAAGATGACAAATGTCTCTAGAGATGGTGTCTGTTTTCAATTGAAAAGCGCAATTGTGACAACATTGTCCAGTGGGGTCTAGGAGTCTCCCCTGGTTCAAAACCATCTTTAGAGGTCCTAGCACGCCATTTCTCGACCCGCTCTTTCGTTTGAGCCCAAAAAAACATTCATATCTTGTCTGACATCTCTGTTACAAACTCTGGTCATCAACTCTGGTTTTCAGTTGAAATTGGAATTGTTGATTTACACAATAATAGGATTGCATTGACGATTTTTTCTTAACTCGCAAAAATCTTCAAACAATTTGCTATCGATTGGTGATAAATTTTTTTGGAAATAATGAAATAGAGGGGATAACGCCTTTTTTTTTCAAAGGTGATTTTTCAAAATTTATTTTAAAAAAAGTACTAACTAGCAAATGTTTTTTATAAGCTCGCAATTTTTTTCAAAACTACTTCAATGAGGAAAAAAATAAAAATTTAGAATATCTATACATGAGGGGCTAATTGATAGGATCTCATACAAAGGACGGTGGAAAAAAAGTAAAGAGGGAGGAGCGGTGTACAAAGAGGCAACGGAGGATGGTAGTGTCAGTAAGTAAAGAGTATTTAGCCTTGGATACGAAAAAACACGGGCACGGAAGCCCGTCATTTTCATTCTACAGGAGATAAATACGCCTTCCACAAAACCATCTATTCCCTGTTAAAGATGCTGTA
The DNA here is from genome assembly GCF_001412515.2 of Diachasma alloeum. Taxonomy (NCBI): domain Eukaryota; kingdom Metazoa; phylum Arthropoda; class Insecta; order Hymenoptera; family Braconidae; genus Diachasma; species Diachasma alloeum. The sequence goes on along the minus strand of NW_021680466.1, from coordinate 101,036 downwards.
AAGTGAAGAATGACATTATTCTGATGATGAGAATAAAAAGAAAATAGAGATTTTTGCTTCCGAATGGAAGCATTGTAATCGTCGAATTTTGACATTCTCTAATTTTGATTGGCAATTATGTAGAATCGCCTGAAACGTAAAAATACGAAGTTTGGGGAGCATGTCTGTACGTAAGCGTAGAACCACCGCCACCAAATTGAGTAATTAAGTGGCTAAAAATTCCAAAAAATCTTAAATTTTGTCAGATATAGGTCTTAATGAGGACTAACTCTGTGCAAAATTTCAGCAATCCATCAAACAAATAGTTTTTGAGAAAAAGCCATTCGTTTTTAGATCGTTTTCCGCAGTAATCTTCAAAACTAGTGGACCGATTTCGATTTTTTTGTTTTCAAAATATTCGTTTCGATGCTTTCAATCTAAATCAATCAAATATATACACCTGTTCGTACAAAGTTTTGGAGATATTCCCGTTTTTCTGCACGGAGAGAAATATTCAATAAAAATAACGTATCTTTTCCGTAATTCCAGAGCGAAATGCGGTTGTAGAAAATTTTACGGAACTGTCACAGAATTTTTCCAGAGCGTTTCGTAATTTTTTAAATTACCATACCGTCACTTAAATTGTCTGAGTCGATTCCATAAAGTGAGCAAATTATGAGTTCCATAATTTTTATTGAACATTTTTCTCCGTGTATTTTTTTTATTACAAAAAAAATTGTAATCACGCTAGCTTGTGCGAAAATCAAGATATCCGCTTGTGCACAAGCAATAATGTTTCCCCTAGTAATAATAATAATAATAATAATAATAATAATATTAATATGTGCACAAGCGGATATCTTAATAATAATAATAATAATATAATAATAATGGCGAGTGGGAAAATTTGTTTGTCAATGTCAACAAGCGCGATCTCTAATCACCTATTCATACGTCTCATCTCCACGCAAATTTAACCCATACAACCTTGAAAAGAATAATTATACATTACAATTATACATCTATCAATCGTTTCCGTGATTTCTCAATCACATGAAGTGCAATTGAACATTGCAATCATGATTTCTTCATTATTTAAATAACACTGGAAAATTTAGTTCAAAAGGAAAAAGAAATTAATATTCAAATTATTTAATATTGAAAGTTGCCCTTGTTCAATTAGCAGAAGTGAAACATTTATTTTTAGAGCATGAATTAATTATCAAACGAGTGATGCTGATAGCTCGCCTGAATCTTATCATCACTGCACGGTAGTGGGCGTCATTTTACTTTTTATTTGCTTTTTTTCTTTTGGTTGATTATCGCTTATGGACTTTTAATAGTGGGAAAAATTTTTTCATTGTCTTTGTGGAGATGTATAATGCGTATGTATGCATTGAGATAGTATAGGTACTTTCCCTGCTTTCGCTCCACGTTCAGCTAATTCAGCCAGGAAATAACCCGTGTACCGTTACAGACCAACTGTACGAAAATGTAAACTAAGTAAGAAATGATGAATGATTCTTTACAATTCATGGACTTGAGAGAATGTTTATATTTCTTCCCGTCAAAATTCATCATTGAAATGAAACCGGAAACCGGTTGATGCTGTCTGAAAGACAAGAATGAAAATAATTATGACAATAAATCATCGATCATCATTTTGTTTTTTATTTTGGAAGTACTTTCTTTCCGAATGCTCTTTTCGTAATATTTCTGGGGTAGGGTAAACAGATCAATTTCTGGACGATTTCAACTTGCATTGAATATTCCACAAATAAAATGAAAATTATATTAATTATTTCACCTCTCCATAATATCACTTGTGTATAATCATGTGATCAATTATCTTCTTCTATTGATCAATATTTAATAAATTAAAAAAAATGTGACTCAGTCGTCCAGAAATTGGGGGTTTCGGCTACATTCAATTATTTCTCAATTTAATTATTCTTTGTTTTGTTATTTTCAATTTAAACAATTTTTTTCTGCCAATTAAAACACTCTTGAAGGTATGGTACCCATCATATCCCCATTTAGGTCATTCTTTTATTTTAGATCCTACCACGAAAATCGAATTTCCTTTAACCATTCAGCAATTGGCCTGGTCACCCTAGACCAGTTGTTCATTCACGATTTTATTAAAAAAAACAAGTTGATGACTCGATTTTTGCAGAAGCTAGAGTGATTACAAAGCTTTTTATGAAACAAGTGGGAAATTACTCTTGTATGGCATATAGTAGTTATTTTTGCCAATAAATTAGCAATATGCATCCGAGTGGTTGCTGTGCACATCATTTCCTTCCATCATGTATAATTCATTGTTCACTTCATTTAATTAAATTGAATAGGATTTCTTTTTAACTAATTCTGTCAGATTGTTAACTTAGTTAAATGTCATCTTCACACTGTTAAAAATTGTTGTCTGAAGTTTCCGGGCCAAATCCCGGAAATTTTTATCGTGTCGCAATGCCACTGAAATTTCAGGAAATCTTGTCATTGAAAATTCCGAATTTCGTGGAAAATTCAAACAGAAGTGCAGTGAGAGAACGGATTACTGTTAACGAATGGATTTTGGTTGGAGGTTAGGGTCTATTCGGTCCCACCAAATGTTCATTCATTAATAGTTAACGAATGTATATTCGTACCATTCGTTAACTATTAACGAATATTCATTTGGTCATATTCAACTCCACCATTCGTTAATAGTCAACGAATCTCGTTTGGAATAAATTAATCATTCTATCAGTGTGGAAATTTCCGGTCCATTTTTCCCCGAAAAATGGGTTTCCCGAAGTGGTCAGTTTTTTCTGGGCAGAAAATTCTGGTAAATATATTCTTGAATTTTCAGTGACACTGAACGCGGTCTAGGGGGAAAAAATTGTGAAATTTTAGATTTCACTGAAAATTCAATGCAATTTGACACTGAATATTCGTATTAGATTGGAAATTTAAATGAATTAAGGAATTCTCGTCTTTTTACCCCTTAAAATTCTGGAATTTTACTGAATTTGCAGTGAAACCTGAAATTTCCTGATTTTTTTCCCCTAAATCGCATTCAGTGTCACTGTCCTGAAAATTGGCAGTCAACGGCAGGGATCCCCATCAATATTAAATTCCTGTAATATTACAAGGATTTGACCCTTACATTAATGAAGGTTTAAAATATGTTGATCCAATTTTTCAAATAATATAATATCTAATTTTTTCGAATAATGACGTATTTAAAATTTGTTAATATGAAACTGTAAATTTGCTACTAAATGAATTTTTCAAATTTCTTAAAATAGGATTTTCGATTACACAAATAATCATCAATTTTCCTACCTCAATTTTTGATGGTTAAAATAGTTGAGAATTTGAATATTTGAATTGATGATACTTAAGTACTCAAAAAATTTAAGAGTGATGTTAACTAATTGAAGGCAATATTAAACGGGAATAAAATATTACAAATTTGGCTATCCCTGGTCAACTGTCCATGAAATTTCATTTTTTTTCTAACAGTGCATTACTTTAATCTATTCTTTTTATCTATACAACCGATTAGCGTTTTCACAAAATGCTTTACAAAATGACATAATTTAAAAAAATCAAGTTTTTCAACTTTTTTTTTTTAATTCAGTATTATGAGCACTTAGAGATCGAAAAAAAAATTACTCAAAACATTCTTACAGATGGTAGGAAATCGAAAATATTGACGTGTCATAAATCAAAATCGGATTAATAGACCTGGAGTTATTAAAAAAAAAACGAAAAAACTAAGAAAAAATGATATCTCCGAAATGGGCTGTTAAAAAAATCTGAAAAAAATTGAGAGATAGTTTTTCTAGTCCCCAATCTCAGAAAAAATTGAAATCATTTTCCGACAGTTAAGAGTCAGCCGTTGACTCATTTGACATGGAATACCTCTCGTTTTCATTGATTTAGATAAAAGACATCGAAATGAGTGTTTTGAAAACGAGAAATATTCAACTGAACGAGAATAAGACATTCGCCCGTCTGACCTACGTTGGTAACCCCTCGCGCCTTATTTTTGTGTTGTTCTCCACGAACAGAACGAAAAGAATTTCCAGGATGAAAGAGTCGAGTTATTTCCGCTGTTCCGTCTCACAACAGGTGCATAGACAACAGAATGAACCCTGTCCCTCGGTCCGTTGATTATCTAATTTCCAAAGGGCTTCTTACCTCCCTGCATTTGCAGCAGGTGCTGACAAAAAATACCCGTCTCACCATAAAAAACCGAGACAATAAAACAACAAATAAATGAACGATTTCAATGAAACACAAACAGTGGACATTTCAAAACCACTTTTCGTAATACCAAAACAAGTATTCAACGTAAAAACGATAAAAACATTAAAGTAATTATGAAATATTCCGATCAATCGAAGTCAATCACACTATTTACTTAGCTATCGTAGTGAAATTTCGAAATAGAAAGTCCCATTGGCATCATGAACTCTCTTATTCTACAACCATTGTCTCTCGCCTCAATTTCACATTACACTGACTTGATTGAAAGTTAAAAACTCACCTGAAATTCCCAATAACTCGCGGCGATTCTCCAGTTTTGTGCACTATTTACTCTTTCAAAATGCACAATTATTAACACTAATTATTAACCGTTGGATAACAACTTGACGGGTTTAATGAGTCCGTTTTTCGACGAGAAGAGAATTCAAAACGGCGAAAGAACGGCTAGTCGCTAGTCTCTGCTTTGGTTTAGAAACGGATGAGTGTATTTTCTCCTGTAGTTGAAGCCACTCCGAATTGTGGATTGAGTCCCGAGTCTTCACTTCACTTCTGTTCTGCGTGGGGCCCAGACGTTACTGTTGGTCATTGGTGGGAGGTGGCACGAGAGGAGAGGCAAGTCCAATGTATATATACGCATTCACACATAGTCATATGTCTCGATGAAAGACCAATGCACGCGATTGACAGAAAAAGTGGAAGGGGCAACACACAAAAAAATATCTGCGCCGAAATAAATTAATTGTATAGAATAAATAAATAAATGGATAAAACTAATTTTGTTATGTCTCGATGAAAAACCAATGCACGCGATTGACAGAAAAAGTGGAAGGGGCAACGTACACAAAAAAATATCTGCGCCGAAATAAATTAATTGTATAGAATAAATAAATAAATTGATAAAACTAATTTTGTTATGTCTCGATGAAAGACCAATGCACGCGATTGACAGAAAAAGTGGAAGGGGCAACGTACACAAAAAAATATCTGCGCCGAAATAAATTAATTGTACAGAATAAATAAATAAATTGATGAAACTAATTTTGTTATGTCTCGATGAAAGACCAATGCACGCGATTGATAGAAAAAGTGGAAGGGGCAACGTATATAAAAAAATATCTGCGCCGAAGTAAATTAATTGTATAGAATAAATAAATAAATTGATAAAACTAATTTTGTTATATCTCGATGAAAGACCAATGCACGCGATTGACAGAAAAAGTGGAAGGGGCAACGTACACAAAAAAATATCTGCGCTGAAATAAATTAATTGTATAGAATAAATAAATAAATTGATGAAACTAATTTTGTTATGTCTCGATGAAAACCAATGCACGCGATTGACAGAAAAAGTGGAAGGGGCAACGTACACAAAAAAATATCTGCGCTGAAATAAATTAATTGTATAGAATAAATAAATAAATTGATAAAACTAATTTTGTTATGTCTCGATGAAAACCAATGCACGCGATTGACAGAAAAAGTGGAAGGGGCAACACACAAAAAAATATCTGCGCTGAAATAAATTAATTGTATAGAATAAATAAATAAATTGATAAAACTAATTTTGTTATGTCTCGATGAAAACCAATGCACGCGATTGACAGAAAAAGTGGAAGGGGCAACGTATATAAAAAAATATCTGCGCCGAAATAAATTAATTGTATAGAATAAATAAATAAATTGATAAAACTAATTTTGTTATGTCTCGATGAAAACCAATGCACGCGATTGACAGAAAAAGTGGAAGGGGCAACGTACACAAAAAAATATCTGCGCCGAAATAAATTGATTGTATAGAATAAATTAATAAATTGATGAAACTAATTTTATTAATTTTGCGTCGTAAACGCATCAACTGAATTGAAGACTCAATTTAAATGTTATTCAAAATTTAAAGGCCGTGAGACTGATTGCTGAAAATACACGTACTTATGGCATGATAGGGATGGAGTTATTACTTATGCATGTGTAGGGCCAGCGCACCTCACGGACGTCTCACATTTGTCTACCAAAAAAAAAATTCAACATGGCCACCTGATAATGGCAGGCGCACCACTGTACATAGACAGGTGGCTATCAAGACACTTGCCTAATATAATAATTAGGTTTATTTTATCCTGTTAATTGATTATTTTAGTGCATTTGGGGGGGGGGGGCAAAATGAGTGGACGTGAGTGCAGTGATAATGCCAGTGATGGAGAGCGCGTTGATGATGCGGTTGATCCACGAGTGCAGGTTAAGATTCATTTTTTGGACTTTTTTGGTATTTTTTGGTGTTTCACGCGAGAGGAGAACTTGGTCTAGTCATTTATAGTATTTGTGGCGTATTGAGAAGATGAGAAATTGCATTGAGAAAACAATTTGTAGGGTATTTTGAGACGGCCTTCATTTTTTTGCTTCCGAGTGGAAGCACTGTAATCGTTCAAATTCAAGTTTTGGATTTTTCGTGGTAGGGTAAACAGGCTAATTTCGGGATGGGGCTATTTCTGGACGATTTGTACTTCCACCATTGAATATTCCATAAATAATAAAATGGAAATTCTGATTATTTCGTTTTTCAATAATGTTATATTCGTTTATAATCGTGTGATCAATTATTTTTTCTATTGATCGACATTTAATAAATAAAAAAAATGGCCCAGTTATCCAGAACTTCGGGGTTTCGGTTGCATTCAACTATTTTTTAATTTAATTATTCTTTGTTTTGTTATTTTCACTTGAAATAAATTTTTTCTGATAATTGACACATTCTTGAAGGTATGGAAGCCATCATATTCCCGTTTAGGGGATTCTTTTATTTTAGATCCTACCACGAAATTCGAATTTCCCTTAACCGTCCAGCAATTGCCCTGTTCACCCTGTATCGACACATCCAAAAAGTCCGAAGATGCAATTTTTAGACTGTGTACGTACGTGTGTGTACGTATGTAAACAAATCTTTCTTCGATTATTCGGTAATGAATCGATGGAATTGAATCTTATTTTTCCTCAAATGTAGGTATTGTTGAGTCCTATCAATCGCCATTAATTAAAATTTAATTCATTTATTTTATTGATTTCCAGATAATTTTACCAGAAAATCAATGGAATATTTGATTTTTCAATGATAAGATCTCCTGAGATTTCAGTGGAACTTGAACGTAATAAAAATTTCCGGAATTTGGCGCGGAAAATTCTGACGAAGATTATTAACAGTGTATAAATAATATTTTTGTATTAACATTTTATCAAAGGCGTGAGGGGAGAGATAGAACTGTAAAAAAGACATTTGGTTGTATAGAAGAAAGAGATTATAAGAATAATGATGATGATAACATTCAACTGAGTTGAAAATCTGACAAAATTAGATGAAAAGTAATCTTATTCAATTCAATAAAATGAAATAAACAATGAATGACAGAAGAAAGGAAATTACGTGCAAAACAACTATTCGGAAGCATATTGCGAATTTATTAGCAAAAATAACTGTATTATATTCAATACAAGAGTAATTTCCCACTTGTCTAATTTTTTATTTATTTGTAGATTGAACTTGAAAGGCTGAATACTGCAACTGATGATATAAATAAACTTGAAGTCGATTTGGACGTGAGTATCTCCGTCGAATGATAAATCCATGTCTAGTTCAATGTCAATTTGTTTAAGAATTAAAAATACATGTTTTATGTTGATATTTAGGATGCCAGAGCAACTTTTCGAAAATTGTTATGTGAATCGCAAATAACAATTAACACAATGGCAAAGAAACTGGGCTCATGTATTGAAAAATCTCAACCTTATTATGACAGCCGTTTTAAAGCCAAAGAAGTGAGTTTATTCATTATTGAATGATTCTGAATTAGTAATTTATTTAGGAGCAGATCCACAACAAATCAGCAGGCCAAAAACGTCAATGCTGGTGATTTTTGGACCATTTTGTTACTGAAACGGTGGTGATTAGACAAAAATTTTGAAAAAATAAAAATTGAAAAATATTGATGATTGAAGATTGTTTGAAAATGGCTAGTTTTTGTCAAAAAAAAAAAAAAATTTCCAAATTTGCCTCAATATTCTTGCGGGGTTTCAAGCTATCATGAAACATGAAAACCCCTTCGCAATGAAACATCATACATAGCATTATCTTCAGTTGGACAGGGTTTATATACGAGAAAACGATTTATTTTCAACCACTAATTACTGAAAAAGCTAATTTTTTTTACTCTGAAACTTTCATCAAAAATTGTCAATTCAAATGAAAGCGATTTTGGCTCCAATTTGAGTTTGTCTTTCGCCATAGTTCGGCGGTTATTTTTTGCAGTGGGACAAGTATTGAAAATGACCGAAAATCGCTATTATTCACGCAATTATCCCCCAAATGAGTGAATATTCAATTGAATAATCAAAAATGGGTCAGTTCAATTAAATTCTCGATTACCAACAAATGAAAGGTGTTAGAAAAATGTATTGCCATTGTATAATTAGAAAAATAATAATTTTTCACGCAAAAAATCATTCTGAGAATGAATACTAGGAGATATAATGAGTCTAACCTCTACCATTTGCTAATATTTAATTGAATATTCACGTATTTGGGCGATAATTGCATGAATAATAGCGATTTTCGGTGGTTTTCAATACTTGTCTCAATGAAAAAATTGATAACCGCCGAACTACGGCAAAAGACAAACTCTAATTGGCGCTAAAATTTTTGATATTTTACTGACAAGTTTTGGTAAAAATTTCAAATTTCAAAAAAATTAGCTTTTTGAGTAATTAACGATAAACAAAAACATTTTCTCGTATAAACCCCGTTAAGCTGAAGATAATGTTATATCTGACGTCTCATTTTGAAGAGTTTTTCATGTTCTTTGAGTGCGCGAAAGAGCGATTTGATAGCTTGAAATGCTGCAGAGATGATGGGACCATTTAGTAAAAAAAAAATTTTTTTGACAAAAATTAGCAATTTAAAAAAAATCATAACTCCCTCAATTATTGATATTTTTCAATTGTCGAATCGCCATCTTTTCAGAAAAAAAATTGAGACGAAAATCCCCAACATCGACTTTTCTTTCCTGCTGATTTGGCATGGATCTGCTCTTATTTATAACCAATATTTGATTGTTGATTGATTGAAAGGCACTCAGAGAAGCTCAAAAAGCAGCAGTGAGGTTTGAGAGAGCAAATAGTCAGCATGCAGCAGCTAAAGAAATGGTTTATCTGGCTGAGGAAGGGCTCAGGATGGAGGGGAGGTCCTTTGATCATGCCTGGCAGGTACTAAAGTCTCATAATAATACTGAAAAACAACAAAAGAAGAAAACTCATTTAATTGTTTCTCTCTTATTTTAGGAAATGTTGAATCATGCTACAGAGAGAGTCAATGAGTCTGAGCATGAGAGAGCTTTGTCCGAGGCTGAACACAGACATATGACTGGATTATACCATAATGCAGAGCACAACGTTCAACGATTGCAATCAGAGCTCAAACGCTCGATAGCTAAATCCAGGTGAATTTCAGGATTATACGAGCGATTTTGACATCTTGCCACATTATTTACTGGACATTCAATTTATCTCTTCTCTTGTGCATAATGAATGAACAAGAAATAATTATTCAGTTGAATGTGTTGAGTAGGGATCTAACGGACAAAGCTGACCGGTCAATTTACCGTCTTTTTACACATAAATTACATATCACTGACCGAAGATCAATTACTGACCCTCTGTGGTCAGAAAAAAATGACGGAATTCCGTGTCACGAAAATGCCAGAAAAACATCTTGACGGTCACTTTACATCTGGATGGAACCAGGCGATTTTTCGCCCTCTAATTAGTTTCACATTCGCGACATTCATCATGTTACCGTATTACTTTGAAAGTCGGCCCCCAGACTGAGCCTTGGACTCCAGAACTCCAAAGGAAACTCCAAATTTCAGTTAGAGATAGGCCACTTTGGGCACCATATGTTTGAGAGTTCTTTAATTAGTTGTTAAAAGAAAAGATTTACAAATCAGTTATGGAATGAAAAATTTTATACGATTGTTTTACTAGAACTGAACTTTATAGATTCAATGATAATAATAAATAGAAAAATTCTACGAAACTTTTCTGATTAGTTCCATACTAAAGTAATATTCACTAAATTTTCGATTTCCGTTTTGGCATTATTCATAGCTTTATTCAAATTTCTGAAAAAATTCATGAAAAAAGAGAAACGAAAAATGACCGAGCACAAAAATGACGGCCAGGTTACATCTAGATAGACGATTTCTCAGCATAAATCACTACGAGAAAAAATTACTGACGATTGGATAAGTTGACCGGTCAATTTGCATCACGAGGTATGCGTCAAGTAAAAAATGGTCAGAAGACGGTAAATTTACGACTGACTTGACACATGTCAATAATTACCGCCATTTTGCATCCCTAGCGTTGAGTACACCCAGAAAAATGGTTCCTTTGAATCAAATGAAAATCTTTATTTAAATTTTTTTCCTTATTTCAAGAATATTTTTGTTACGAATGCATAAACTTGTTTACTTGTTTCAAGAAAATGAATTTAATTATATTAAACAATTCATCTATTTAAAATAATGATGTTTTAATCGAATAAATAAGGAATTTATTTGTATCAAATGAAGATTTATTCACTACGAAAAACCATTTATTTAATATACACAAAACTTGGAATAAAATTTTTTATTTAATTTGAAAAAAAAACTTTATTTGTCACTATTTGAATAAACTTATTTATTTGATTGAAATAAACTTTCTTGATTCAAATAAATAATTTTTCTGGGTGTATTTAATTAATCTACCGCAGTAGTTTAATTTTTTTTTCTTTCCGCGAACTTAATATTTTTTTATTCCCAGTAGCAATAGCAACTGAACAGAATGTTGATGTTCAACATTTTATCTCTGCACTTTTGCATGGAATGCTTCCAATAATCACCAAGAAATGTCATGGATATTTCAAAATATATTTTGACATGTTTTTGTTTTTTTTTACTTTTTTAAATTTGAAATGTTGAGTTATGTAGAGGAAAATAATATTTTTTGCATCCTCGGTGAAAAAAAATCACTGTGAGAAAATTTATGTATTTTTTATTATTTATAATATATTCATTGGCAGTATGGATGCACGTCGCAGCTTGCTTCTGATAAACAGTATCGCCTACAGGCACACCCTGTTATTATTGTAAGTAGTGATAGAAATTCTCTCAATTTCACACCTCTTTTTCAGCAAGAATTTTCTTTCTCATTGTTTCTACTACTATTTTACATGGATTTTATAATTATGATTATTGCAAAATGATAATAACAATAAAATAAATAAGTGGTCGATTGCGATGAGGTATTCAAAATTTTGTACTTTATTTTTATTTTTAATTTTTTTCTTGAGAACAGGCCTTTTTACGAGATGAAAGCTCAGTTTAACCAAGTGCTGGAGAAGCAGAAGACTCGAGTTAGCGAGCTTGAACGTTCGGTGACTGAAGCCAAGATGACGTATGCCGAAGCACTGAGAAATTTAGAGAAAATAAGTGATGAAATTCATCGTGTAAGTTGTAATTATCCATTCGTCGTGAAATTTAAGGGGAGACTACTATGAGTTTTAAAAGTCGCGGGGTATTGGAATGAAATTTCTCATACATTGAAGATCGATTATATATGTCGAAAAACGAATAATTAGTGCAAAAAAATGGTTTATTGTTCGTTTGCCCCGCTGACGCTTAAAATGTAAAAAACGGTCCTGAGCCTCCAATTTTTGAGCTGCAGAGGTTTTTTTTTATTTTTGAAAAAATATATGAAATGACAATTACGAATTAGTTTGTTGAAATTGAACTCCTACACAGTTAATTTGATTTTTTCTAATGAAAAATTGCACCATTCATGTAAAATGGCCCGAAAACTGTTTCTGAAAGAGTTGAGAATATATTTTAAATATTTTGAGGATAATTATTCTGCCTATTTTAAATGAATGACGCAAGTTTTTATATTAAACAAAACGAAATTAGCTGTGTAGGAGTCGAATTTCAAAAAACTAATTCGTAGTTGTTATTGAGTACATTTTTTCCAAAATTTTGAACAAAAAGAAACAAGTGGAAAATTGCTCTTGGCTTGCATATAGTATAAAGTATAAATTATACTATAGTAATGATACTACAGTATAATTATACTAGCATATAGAATAAATTTCCTGCCCAAAGTTATCGATATTTTTACAAATCGAATCACATTACTCTCCAGGAGGTGATGATGAAGGTCAATGTGCTTTGAGTTAAAAAAATACTAATCACTTTGATCGGGAAATTTGTTTGAAAATTTCGAGGAAATGTTGGCCTTCTGTTATCCCTCAATGAATGCTCATCACATATCAATTTTTTCAATCATTTACTATTCGTAGACAAGACAATATGATGGAAGTAGTGAAAAACCAAATACTGAAAAGGATAATCCAACAACGTCCTCATCAGACTCCAGTGTCACTGGCTCACCAGACAGTACTGACTACACTAGTGACGAGTATCTACAACTCCCCGATAAAATGAGTCCCAACAATAGCTGTCCAATTCCAACAAAGATCGAACGCGAGCCGTCAACGGAGTATCTAGGCCTTACAACTATCAACATGTCCTCTACAGAGCCCCGAAAATACATAAAGCGAGAAAATCGTCCAAGAAACGTGAGCACCTGTACTTCTTCCTCTTCCACTCCCTCGACGCAGAAAAATAGTCAAAAAAAGGTAGAGTTTAGTTCAGAGAAGAAAATTGATGAGGAAAAGGAGGAGGAATGTCACAGGGGGCAGAATGGCGAGGAGTGGACGGAGATTAGCTTAAATAACTCACCAGACGAAATTTACTACAATAATGATGTTTACTCGGATGAGGAAGATCACCAGATCCCATATAAACCGTTGCCAAGTGAATTAAGTCCAGACTCTGGGACTGCTTCCATTATCTCTGGGCATCGTCAACAGCCTATTGGTGAACGAAACAAGAGACTTGTGAATCAACAGTCGTTGCCTAACGATTGGGAGGGCGATGGCGATGGTAAAGAAGGAACAAATAGCGGGGGTGACTTGCTGGAAAAGAATCCCTCCGGTAGAAATCGTGGAAAATTAGACAGCAGTTTGGCTAACTGGATATCTCGGAGTTCAGCTGCTAATAGTGGACAACCGAATTGTAGTAGTTCGTCGAATTCAAGTAGAAGACAATCTTTAGATGTTCTGTGGAGTGTTGGTCCTGGGGAGAGAGTCAAGGAGTTGTTGAATCATGGAATGATGATACTTAACATATCTAGTCTGACTGAGCGACGTTCTAGTGAGCCTAGGCTAGTGGAGAAGGACGAGAGAGTTCATAAAGATGATAAAGTGGAATTGAAGGGGAAGAAAGTACCCTCTCCGTTGGAAAAAACTATGAGCTATCTTAATGCTGATGAGGAGACGTCCGACAGCGAAAGTTTAGCCAGGTAATGAATACACTTCTCTTAAAGATATCCAAGTGTCTTTTACAGGTTCTGCAGAACAGATATGGCCGTAATCATAGATTAGAATTACCGTTGAATTTTGAAATAGTGAATTTTTAATATTACTCTACAATTTCTTATTATTAAGGGCGGGATGGATTATCTTTCGAACGTGATCTTGATTGTTTTTTTTTTAGTTTGATAATCTGAAATGATCTCCAATCGCTATTCAATTTTACATAGTCCTGATCTCCCCAAAAATTATGATACAATCAAAAAAATGTTGAAAAAAATGAACATTTTCAAAGAGCGTTTTTGAATGATTTTGGGAAATAAACTCAATAGGGAGGAAATTGCAAATTAATAATTTGATGTATCTAATGGCTGTTAGGTCGTCATTTGTCATAGTCGTCAATGGCTGTCACATCGTTAGTTACCATGAGAAATTATCCATTCACTATTTCCTCTCTATCGGGCTTTTTTCTTAATCTTAGTTAAAAACGCTCTTTGAAAATGTTCATTTTTTTCTACATTTTTTTATTGTACAATCATAATTTTTAGGGACTCCTGCGTGATGTAAAATCCAACGCAAATTGTGATACATTTTAGATTATGAAGATGAAAAAACAATCGAGATAACGTTCGAAAGATAATCCACCCGGGCCTTAACAAGAACAGTTATAGCCACAAATGAAGAGTGATTCATTGAATTATAAGAGAGAAAAATCCCATTCACATCAACTCGTGCTACGACAGAGTCAATTCTTAAGTCACAAGTTAAGAAGCCCACAATTTCAAAACGTTGATATCTCCGTTACAATAGTAAAATGGGATTGAAAATCCCTTGACTAAGGTTTCGAATAGTTAAAAATTTAATAAAAATGCGTAAATTATAGTAATATCCGGATATTTCACTGAAATATCGCCAATTAAGAGAATAGGTAATGAAAATGGCATTGATCCTACGCTCATTAGCTACCATGATAAATTATCCATTCACTATTTCCTCTCTATCGGACTTATTTCTTAATCTTTATCAAAAACGCTCTTTGAAAATGTTCATTTTTTTCTACATTTTTTTATTGTACAATCATAATTTTTAGGGATTCCTGCGTGATGTAAAATCCAACGGAAATTGTGATATATTTCAAATTATGAAGATGAAAAAACAATCGAGATAACATTCGAAAGATAATCCACTCGGGTCTTAAATGAATCATCAATTAAAATATTCATATTCCGAATTGTTTTGTCAGTCAATAATTTAGTTAGGAAGATTGACGATTATTTGGTTAATCGAAACTGACTTTTACGTAATAGACAATTGGCAATTCCACATTATCAATTATTTTACTATTTTTTAATTTCGACCATTATACGTAAACCTTAATCCTTGCCAGGTATAAATTCTCTTTATATTGAAGAATGCAATGATTGACGGCCATTCCTGGTACAGATCCATTCATTTTCAATCATCAAATTTGTCAATTAAATTGCGTCAGAAAATTTTGAAAAAAATCCTGAATATTCAGCGCCATTCGAATTACGTGTTGCACAGAAATATTATTTTCTTAAACATTGGTTGTTTATAAATAAACGATTGAAATTGTTTAAACTTTCGGAAACCTTATTTTTGCTGGCATGAAATCGATTTCTGGTAAAATGCTGAATATGAATAAATTTGTTACGATTCCACGCAAATGATTTTTATGATGGACACTTCATTGTTTATAAAATAAATAATAATAATAAATACTTGATTTCCTTGATGAACTATGTAATAGTAAAAATTACCATTGAAATCCATTCAGTCGTTTCCACGTGAATCATGGCCAAAGAATGAGCAACAGATTTATTATATTTAAGATTAGATGCAAATTAATTTCCAGGAAACAAAAGAACAAACAAAAAATATTTTTACAGTGTTGAAATGCTGTCTGAGGATCAGATATCATCGCTGATGATGGAACCTGACATTAACCAAGTATGCCAGGAAGTGCTCGGTACGCCTTTAGTAGAAGTGTGCCCACTGCTCCAAGAATTACAGCAACAGCATTGAAGAATATGTTGGAAAAAGCTTGAAGAACGAGTGATTATCATTTTTTTCCAATACTTTAACGAAATTACGCAATTTATTAATTAGCCAACAATTATTCAATATTAAAACTAAATCTAAATTTACGAAGAGAATGTAGAAATTAGCAAAGGAACGCATTTATTGAATAATCACTAAAGATAATGATCCTTTTCTTTTCATTACCATTGCGTGATAAATTAATTGATTAAGTAGAGTCATTTATTATTAATTATATTGAAGAATGCGAAGTTGATCATCAATAATCAAAATAGTTATACACTCGTCATTATTATCATTCGTACAATTGCGTGGGTAATATTTAGTCAATAATGGAATTGTTTTGAAAAATATAATTTATTTGTTTGTTTCAAATTATTTTTCATAATGTTTTATTTGTTTAACGTTTATTTATTATGTTTTGATGGATAATTGTCAAGTTTAACCAATCAATTTGAATTATTAGGGCCGAGGCACATTCAAAAAATACAGGAGAGCAGATCCACGCCAAATCTGCAGGCCAAAAAAGTCTATGCTGGGGATTTTTGTCTCAATTTTTTTCTGAAAAGGCGGCGATTAGATAAAAATTTTGAGAAGAGAAAAATTGAAAAATATTGATAATTGAGGGAGTTATGATTTTTTGAAAATGTCTTACTTTTGACCAAAAATTTTTTTGTTCCAAATTGGCCTCGATCGAAGAACATGAAAAAGCCTTCAAAATGAGACGCCATGCATAACATTATCTTCAGTTTGACGGGGTTTCTATGAGAAATCGTTTTTTTTTTCAATCGTAAATTACTAAAAAAGCGATTTTTTTAAAAATCTGAAATTTTCACCAAAAATTTTCAATAAAATGAAAGGAATTTTGGCGCCAATTAGAGTTTGTCTTTCTCCATAGTTCGGCGGTCATTATTTTTCAGTGGGACAACTGTTGAAAACGATCGAAAATCGCTATTACTTATGCATCTATCCCCAAATGAGTGAATATTTAACTGAATAATTAAAAATGAGTCAATTCAATTAAATTCTTGATGACCAACAAATGAAAGCTCTTTGAACAATACATTTCCATTGTATAATTAGTGAAATAATAATTTTTCGCTCATAAACTCATACTGAAAATGAATAATAGAAAATATAATGAGTTTAAACTCCACCAATTGCTACTATTCAATTGAATATTCACTTATGTTGGTGATAATTGCATGAATAATAACGATTGTCGGTCATTTACACTACTAATCTTGATGAAAAAATTAATAACCGTCGAACTGCGGCGATAAACAAACTCTAATCGGCGCCAAAATGCTTGACATTGTATTGACAATTTTTGGTGAAAATTTTAGATTAAAAAAAATAGTTTCATAAGTAATTAACGATAAACAAAAACGTTTCCTCGTATAAACCCCATTAAACTGAAGATAATGTTATGTATGACGTCTCATTTTGAAAGGGTTTTAATGTTCCTTGCGTGTGCTAATGGGCGATTTCATAACTTGAAACCCCGCAGAGAAATTGGGGCCAATTTAAAAATAAAAAAATTGTGGACAAAAACTAGCAGTTTTCAAAAAATCTCCCTCGATTATTTCAATTTTTCAATTATTCTGTTTTCAAAATTTTGGTCTAATGGTTTCAGAAAAAATTGAGACCAAAATTCCTAGCATGATTTGGTGTGGATCTACTCAGGAAGGAAAGAGGAACAAATATTAGGATAGGAGATGGTAATTATTACTGATCATGCAACCAAAACGGCCACTGTTTTTTATTTCTTATAAATAGATATATATATATATATATATTTTGTCAATTGTGCCTCGGTCCTCAAAGTCCCAAATAGTATTACGAATGAGTCAAATTTTATCAAGTATTGAGCATGAAATGAGGAATTTCTGATGAACTTATCCTTGATTACACTAGTTTTACATTATAATTAATAAATAAAATCAATTGTAAAATATTGTAAATGTGGCTGTAAAATTACCTGTAAATAATGCAGAAAAATAAAAAATATTCATCAGGACAGAGATGATTGATCATTATTTCCCTGGGGTTGGCGAATAACAAAATTAATAACATTCACCATTGAGTTTCAAATTTTAAAAAACTCCGCGCGCCGCCAATCATGAAAACCTGTAACTACTGCGCCCACCCAATAACGACAATGTACGTAAAAAAAAATCAGTTGAGTTTCCGACCAACCAAAATGGCGGTGCTTGCGGCGAGTGTCTCGATGGTCTCGATTCGTTGAGGAGTTGAAAGTTTTCCAATCCCCGAAAGAAACAACAAAAAATCTCTAATACCTCGAAAAACAATTACTGAATTTTGCTAAATCTAATCAAGTGGAGTGAAAGGATAAAAAACGCTCGAAAGTCAGTGAAGACGCTGTTAAATATCTCGTTCTCTCGAGGATCGTCGCTTCTCGAAAAACTCTGAAGCCCTCAGTCGAATTCTGAGTTGAAAACCCCACCATAAATCCCGAAAAATCCATCGACAGTCTCTTTGAAAAATCTCAAGTGTCATTTAAAAAATATACATTAAAAAAAAAACAACCAAATTTTTATGCTAATTTTCGTGCTTCGGCAGGTATTGCTCGGCCCTCCCCTGTGCTCATCAGTGTTTATAAACTTCCTGGTGCCTCCGCAACCTCTGTCACAATTATTCTAAAATTAATCACCCAAGTTCATTGAAAAATTACCATTGTCGTAGTTAATTCGGCCATTTGTTGACCGCTTTTTTGTTTTTTTCTTCTATCAATTTATTTTCGTGAATGATTCAGTGATTCTGCAACTCAAGTTACATACCCGTAGTTGATTGTAGACTACTACGTGAGGATCATGTTTGCACTTGGGATGGGCCAATGACCGGCTCTGGGGGAGGACTGTAAAATAGCGAATTTCTCCGTTTCTTTTGTCATTGAGAAGAGTGAACTTTTTTGAGGTTTGTTTCATTTATTTATTTTTGCTTTAGTTGTTTATTAGGGGATTATTTTCTTGGCATTGATTCGTGCATTAAGCTGAGGGGGTTAAGAGGGTTGAAAGGCGGGTGCCTGTTGGGCAGAGCAGAGGACTACACTGAGAGAAAACCGACAGAGTTCTCAAAGAAGTCTTACTTGTGCCAAAAAAATGATTTTTTAGAAATTATCAAAAAAGGATTTTTTATGCAAAACATGCAGAGTGCGCAGCGATGAAAAATTTTTGTTGCTAAAATAGATTTAGTAGTTCCAAAAAAAATTGCATTCTCTGTGCAAACAAAAAATATCTTCTGTAGCACTAGGGTGAACAGGTCAATTTCTGGACGGAGGTTAGTTTCTGGACGATTTCAACTTGCATTGAATATTCCATGAATAATAAAATGAAAATTATACTGATTGTTTCACCTTTCAATAATAATCGTGTATAATGATGTGATCAATTATTTTTTCTATTGATGGCCATTTAATAAATGAAAAAAATATGGCCCAGTCGTCCGGAAATTAGGGGTTTCGGCGGCATTCAACAATTTCTTAATTTAATTATTCTTTGTTTTGGTATTTTCATTTAAAATATTTTTTTTCTGCTAATCAAAACATTCTTGAAGATACGAAAGCCATTATATTCTCATTTAGGTAATTCTTTTATTTTAGATCCTACCACGAAACTCGAATTTCCCTCGAGCCAAATATTTCGTTGCTATCGAAAGCAGAGCAATTATTTATGTTTGAGACTTTCAAATTCAAATCAGTTTGTTTTTTGGCAATTTTCAACGAGCGATTTTGTTGGCCCAAACACGACTTATTTCAGAACTTCACTGTTAGAAATTTCTTGAAATTTCAGTCACAGCTTCATCTGAATTCTCAGTGTTGTGAGTTTGAATTCAATTTCAATTGAAAATATTCATGAAATATCTTATTCATCTTGAAAATTCAAGAAAATTGATAAAGTTGAAATTAGCAGAATATTCATCAGCGGAAAATTCAATTTAGGGGATATTTAAGTGTAGGAGAGTCAAATAATCATATGTACAAATGTTTTTTAAGTGCGAAAGAGTTTGTGCATTACTTAAAAACATTTGTACACCCCTACATTCGCCAAATCTTCTGGTGTCGAATATTTCGCTAGTTTCATTGATATTTCAATGAAAGCTTGAATTTCCAAACTCATTATAAAAATTAAACTTCAGATGCAGTTGAAATTTCAATAGATTGAGAATGCGGTAAAGTTTTTGCCTGAATTTTCCCAATTTTCAACATTTTTCAGTGTCGCATGGATCTGGAGATTACTGTGAGTTTTAAAAGTCTCGGACGATTGGAGTATGTATTTTCATGCATTCAAGATGAATTATATATGTCTAAAAACGAATAATTAGTGCAAAAAAATAATTATTTATTGTTTGTTGGCTCCGAAACGCTTAAAATGTTTAAAATATATTTGCGATTCTTTCAGAAACATTTGTTAGACTATTTTACATGGATGGTGCAATTTTTTATTAAAATAAACGAAATTAGCTGTGTAGGACTCAGAAAAAAAACCTCTGTAGCTCACAAATTGGAGACCGTGGACTATTTTCAAAAATTTTAAGCGTCTGCGGGGCAAACGAACAATAAAAAATTAATTTTTTGCACTAATTATCAATTTTTAGACATATATAATCGATCTTCAATGTATGAATAATTTCATCCCAAGAACCCGCGACTTTTAAAACTCATAGTAGTCTCCTCTTAACAAATTTTCTTGGTTTGAGGGGAGAAATTAATTTTTGACATTGAAAACAGTGAATTATGGAAAATGTGGGGTTCTATGTTGGGAATAATAATGGTCGGAATTGGTGAATGGAAGGGCCAAGGGGGGAAACGGGTGAACATGAAAACCATTGAAAATAGTGAATTTTATTTGTCTTGGAAAATTCTCATTTTCCCGTTGTTTTTATCCGCTGAATTTTGTTATTGTTTCAGGAGTTGATAATTGCAATTCGGTGGTGATTCGTTTTCAGCATGGCTTTGAACCCACGTGACATGGATGGTTTTATGCCGCTGTTGTCCACTTCGGACATAAAGACGAAAATGACAGTGGGTAATAATCTGTTGAATTACCTCAGCGATCCTAATAATAGCATCGAGTGCCAGGACATCGGATTGTTCATTGATAATGTCATCTCGTGGCTGCACAATGGCAATGCCAAGGTATTTTATATAATTTTATTGTGGTTAATTGAATTGTCTTGAAACACAATGTCTTCATTTTATTTCTTTACATCTCACATTACGGAGATAATTCAACAATAATTGGAATTGAATCGTAAATAACTGGAGGATTCATTGGAAACTATTTCGTTGAGACTTCGAAGTGAATTTCAGAGAAATTGTTCATTTATTTCGGCATTTAATTGGAGAATCAGGGGTCGTTGAATCCTTGGCTGCTTTGGAAAAGTCTCTTTTCTTAAGAAAGAAGAAATTCTCAGAGATTTATCATGTTACTCGATTTTGTATGATGCAATCGTTTTCCTTTTGAAGTAAACATGATTTTCCAGTTTCCTTTATATGGAAGATCGAGACTTTCACACCTTTTTTGATGACAGAAACACTAGGACTTTTGTCTGGGGTTCAAAGTATTCACAGTTTTCAAAGTATTTATTGCAAGTGTTCATTTATATTTTTAGTGTTCAAAGTATTTATTCTTACCATATTCAGAGAATGAAAAGATCCTCTTCATTTTCAAAATCATAATGTCTACTTTGATTTAGAGATCGGCAGGAAAATTATTTCCATTATTAATATTTCATTACAATATCAATGGTTAATAAAAAAATTGAATTATGATTTTTTTTCGTCATGAATAATGAAACCAAATTAATTTCTCATTATTCTATAAATGAATAATAGAAAATTGACAAATCCAATTACATTCGTCACGAATAATGGAAACAAATTCGTTTTTCATTATCATTTAATTATCATAGTAGTAATATCCTTTGACGTCACAAGATGTGAAACACTGTATCAACTCAGCAAAAAATTATTGCCCATTTCAACGCGCTATCTTATTTTAGCTCTCCCCTAAAAATATTCAATTAAGGTCCGGGTGTACTATCTTTTGAATGTTATCTGGATTTTTTAAATCTTTCGTAATCCAAAATTGTCAATTGAGTGGTACATCATGTAGAAATTCCCAAAAATTGTGATAGAATGATAAAAAAACAGAAAAAATTCTGAACTTTTTCAAAAAGCGTTTTTAATTGAAATTCGGAATGAGTTGAAAAAAGTGGGAATTACAAATATCAGATTCGCTGTGACAAATTATCTATTAGCTGTCATTTTCGGTAGTGGATAACAAAACACTGATACCTCATGGGAAGTGACAGCATGGGAACAAATTTCAGATGACGAAAGGTAAAAAAAACACCCAGATAACGTTCGAAATATAGTACACTCGGGCCTTAATTGAGTAATAGAAAGTTTTTATTTCTGATTTTCGTCATCGACAATGACATTTTTGTGATTCATGACATCATTGTCCATTGTCCCAGTAATGAATATTTTGACGGTCAACATTACCCACTAACAGAATAATTAAATATTTTATTTTTCATTATTGATTAGTTGAGTATTGAAAAATATTTTCGATCTCATTATTGATTACATAAGTATTGGAAAATATTTTTGATTTGATTATTGATTGAACGACTTCTAAAATCAGTAGCGAAGTGGTCAAACGGTTGATTTTGTCTATTGGTCAGTTTTCAATGAATATCTCGAAATATACGGACGATAGCAAAATTTTTCTCATAACCTTTCTGGTAGCACTCAATTCGCTCTACAAAAATGGTTATTATGAAAATTTCGCTATCTCCCTTAAATTCGGAAAAAATATTCCTGGAAAACTCAACTAAAGACTAAATTGACTTTAACCCTTTTAACCACTTCACCACTGAAATATTCAAGTGTAATTCCTGATGAGATAAATAATAGTTTTTTAATATTAATTATTACTCATTGGTACGGTATTTAAAAAATGTGAGTCTGTCAATACTCATTCATAATGTAATGAAAAATATTTACACATTATTAGTAATTAAACAAAAGATATGTATTTGCGGTGCTAATATTGGTGAAAATAATATTTGTGATTAAAGAGTCACTGATTCCAATATTTCACTGTCTGTTGAATAAAATAACATAAGAATCATCTGGACTGATTTCCAATCATGTATGATCGCCTGATCACCCGCCTACGTCACTTAGAATGCAAAGAAAGGAAGAACGTGTGTCGTCCAACTCAGTTAACTCGTTCACTCCTATATTTAGCTCGCATCCTTTTTTCATTTTTTTTTTATTTCGTTAGAATTGTTCAGTTTTTTGTTGGAATTGAATTTTTCCATTCAATTTTTCACATGACTTTTCTGTTCTGTAAATAAGTTCAACAAATTTGTTATTGATATGTAAGGGTACCCCCTTACAAGCATACATGCATGGGGGGGGGCACGCATGCTTTTTTTGTGGAGTGGGATGGAACGACTGCACTCGATTCATGCCAAGGTCCAGCTATTCTCCATCGTTGTCCTGTCCTTGCTCATTTTCTTGAATTTCGTTGTCTTTCTATTTTGGTATGATTCTTATTTTATTATTATTAGAATTATTGGTATTACTTGAGCATTTCCTTATTTGGGCGCTGAGTATGACGTCAAAATTCGATTTTTTTTTGTATTTGAAAGTGTCGTCTTCTCTTTTTCAAGGTATCTTTCATGGTAATAATGAGACGAGGCAGTTTTATCTAGATGCTATTTAGAAACTCTGGAGTCGTGTCATTTCCCTCAGTAGTCTTTTTGGGACTATTTTTGTGGTGAAGTGGCGGCAGTAAACCTTTTGGCATGCACTTACATCCCCCAGCTTTAGTTTTTGCTTCCGAATGGAAGCTGTGGAAGCGTTCATTTTGACGATCTCATAATTTTGTCGGGAAATGATGTAGAGTGTCATGAAACGTAAAGATATGATGTTTTTAGAAAATGTGGATTGATCGGAAAATTTTTATAAATCTTCACAGAAAAAGGACTAAAGTTGAAGCTAAATATCTGGAATTTCGTCACATAATTTGTATTACTTTGGAGCACTTGTGGACGGTCTTTCAGTTCAATCAGACAAGTAATTTCCGAAATAGAGCAATTTCTGAAAAATCTTTTTTCCTCAGTATCTGGAAAACTACGTGATTGAATTCAATTTTTTTGACGTCAAAATATTCCTTTTGATAACATCTATCAAATCAAATCACAATGTTGCTATGCAACTAAGGACTGTTTGGTAATAATCGGCATTTTTCATTTTTATGAAAAAATCGTTCTGCGCACGATAACTCCCGAAAAAAATTAGATAGGATGTTGTAATTTGGTGAAATTCTAGCTCTCACGATATTGCAGGATAGGATTAGGGGTAGGCGAAATCGGACAAGTGGTTTAGAAGATATTCAACTTTTTGTGAAAAATTGCTTTGTTCAATATCTCCCAAATTACTGGTCCGATAAGTTTTATTTTTCTTTCAAAATACTCGTGTTGCCGCCCCCTATCAAGATCAATCAAAATATGAATACCCGTTCATACAAAGTTTTCGAGATATTCGTGTTTTTCTAATTTTTTCAATTGAGAGTTCATGTGGCACTCCATAATACGCGTAAAACGTGGAATAAACATCAGATTCTGGCTACTAATTAATATTATGGAGTCACACTTGTGTATAAAATTAGGTATCGAGCGATTCAATACATCCTGGTATGGAGCAATAAGGGATGGCCATCAATTATTAGTTTTCGTAATATCTGGATTGAAATTTGAAGATTATAAAATAATTGATAATTTTAATTTTCAATTGACTGAAAGTAAATTGATTGTTCGGCAAATATTTCTAAATTTCCTAAAAGGGATTGTCAATCAGCCAAATAATCGTCAATCGTCTGAACTCAATTATTGGTTGATAAAATAATTCGAAATTTGAATATTTAATTGATGATTAATTTATTCATTTAAAATTGACGAGTCGCATTAACTGTTGACTTCTTCAAAACAACAACTTTTTCTTTATTTATAATTTACGATTCTTGCGATGTCTGAGAGCATTTCATCCAAAAATCTTTCGTTCTAAAAAGTCAAACATTGTCATTTTATTATTGTTGATTCTTGACTTGTTTATTTATTTATTTATTTGTGCTCTTAGCCGGCTGGTTTTTCATTCTCTAGAATTGTTCCTTCTTGAGGACTGGAGTGATTCAATGTATATTCTTTATCATCAAGAAAATTGAGTTTCAACTAAACAGTTAATTTTTTATTAATCTAGATCGTCCAAAATGGTCTCGAAATATTGACGCAGATAGCAGACAGAATGGGCCATGATTTTCGGCCTTATCTCACGACAATCATCCAGCCGACGATTGATAGATTAGGTATGTATCCTAATAATTTATTGACAATTTGAATAGTCAAGTGATCAAGTCGACCAATGGAAATTAATATTGCAGGTGACAGTAAAGATACTACTCGCGAAAAGGCCCGATTGGTGCTTTTGAAACTGATGGAGAAGGGAAGCATGACACCACAACAGCTTCTGGACAAACTCCACACTGCATTTAGCCATAAAAATGCTAAACTGAGGGAGGAGTCACTCATTTTACTTAGTACTACACTTGATGAGTATGTGCCAATTTATTATCATTTCTTTTTCAAATTCAAAT
The DNA here is from genome assembly GCF_001412515.2 of Diachasma alloeum. Lineage (NCBI taxonomy): Eukaryota > Metazoa > Arthropoda > Insecta > Hymenoptera > Braconidae > Diachasma > Diachasma alloeum. The sequence continues at coordinate 75,596 of NW_021680466.1, read as the reverse complement.
TAAATCAAATCCTCTCAAAAAGGGGGCCTTTATCAATTCAATTCCAACTCTTTAAATTTTTTGTTTCAAGGCATGGCGCAGATGATATGGCTCTATCTGCAGTGATTCCCAGCATCGTCAAATTACTCTCAGATCCAAACGAAAAAGTACGAGAAACTGCCGTCACTACAGTTGTTAATATTTACAGACACGTTGGTGAAAAATTTCGGAATGATTTGCAACGAAAACACAACTTACCACAATCAAAGTAAGTAGATTTCACAGCATTGTTGAATCATCAGTTTTTCGTACAACAGGAAACTAAAAACAACTTTTTTTTTTCTTAAAAAAAAATTGTTTTTGTTTCAAAGTTGTTGTTTTTTTTTAGTTTATTATCATCTTTCAATCCCAACTAATTAAGGATTTCCAAATATTTTTTTTGACTATTTTTCTCCAGTGAAATGCTTTTCTACTTTTGTAGTCGAACATCAGAGCCTTCACTTGAGCCCCATTTGACCCTAAGTTTCCGGACATTTTACAATGATTTTATTATTTATACTTTGCAGGTCTGGATTTGAGTCTCGATATTGAACCGTTTGAAAACATTTTAAAAATCTGAAAAAAATTACAATGTTTACTTTTGGAGAAAAAAATTGCAATTTTTGAAAATGAACATTTACTATAAATAATTTTTAAACAATCAATTTTCCTCTATCAAATCATTTATTCGGAGTCGTAACAAATTTATTCATATTCACAATCTTGCCAGAAATCGCTTTAATGCAAAAAAAATAAGGTTTCCGAAAGTTTAAACAATTTCAATGATTTATTTATAAACAACGAAAGTTTTAAAAAATAATAAATCTGTACAAAGTGTAATTTGAATGACCCAGAATATTCATGATTTTTTTTTACTTTCGCCGGCAATTTAATTGACAAATTTGATAATTGAAACTGGTTACATCTATAGTGTGGTCTGTACCAAGCTGTAAAAGATACTTGGCTATCCTTAATCAAATTAATTTTTAATAGAAGGAACATCAGAATAATCTGTACTACAGAATCTACAGTTGTCTGAAGACAATGATTTGCAATCGTTTCAGTTAATATTTTTTTTCTCGTTTATTGTTAGAATGCAGCTCTTGGTGGAGAGATTCGAGCAAGTGAAGGCTGACCATGACTTCATGCCGATGGCGACGACTTCTGAACGTGAGTAAATTGACTAATTAATTAATATGCACTCGAGCATTGAAAAATACGAGAATAGACAGTTGAGAAGCCAAAAACATTAGATTTTCATTTTATTTACCGACTGTCGGCGTTTGGCAAAGTTTTTCAACAGTTCAGATGTGCTGTCACCTATTTTTACAGGATCCTCATCCTTCACCATTCCTGGCGTCCACAACATTTACGTGAAATGAAAGAAAAAAAAGAGAGAAAAATATTTTTTTTCTTTACCGAAAATTGACTCTGCTCCAGTGATTTGATTGAATAACTAATTGAACATGAACATGACAGAGTAGAAATAAAAAAACAATATTTCCATGTGATTTTTCTCACCCATACTGTGCAGGCAGCTGAAGGAAATCGGATATAATAAACTTGAAAAACATTATGAGATTACGCCCCCGGCTCGCTCCAGTCGCCAACCCCCATATGACGTCCATGATCCTTATTCTAACCCTTGTGACCCTTCATTTCTGAACCTTATTTTTAGTCTTAATTTCGGGCGTCAAATTCTCATCACCAGAAGTCGATCTGGATTTTTATAATACAGAGAGAAACTAGTTGTGTGGTGTAGAATAAGAGAAAATTAAACACCAAGATTTTCGAGACTTCCTGCAATTAAAAAAAACAACTTAATGTTTTGGACTTTTCCCGAACCATCAATCTCAATTTCTTTGCAAAACCCTAAAAATTTCTTGACTTCTTGGGTGTTATAGGAAAGTCGAAAACATTGAGGGATTTTTTTTTAATTGCAGGAATCCTCAAAAATCTTGGTGTTCAATTTTCTCTTATTCTACCCGGGCGAAGGCGGGCCACATAGTCAATCATAATTTGAAATTAAATTGCTTGATCGAAATGAAAAAATTTTTTTTAGAAAACCCGAGAATTTCATGGAAAATTGGAGAATTCCCTCAAATTTTCTAGAAAATCCAAAAATTTTCTCTAATTCTAAAAAAAATCGAGCGAATTCTCAGGTTTTCTAAAAAAATCCAAGAGTTTTTTCGAATATCCTGTGGAATCAACGAATTTTTTCGAATTTTGTATAAAACTGAAAATTTTCTCGAATTCGGAAATTCGGAGTATTTCTTCGAATCGTTTAGAAAACCCGAGAATATTATGAAACTTTGTAGAAATCTCAAAAATATTCTCGACGCCTCGAGAATATTCCAGAATTTTCCAGAATTTTCTAGAAGTGTCTACGGTGCATACTAAACTATTCACCGTAGCGCAATACCCTTATAGCTTAAAGCCGATTGGGGACCCTAAACTATGTAATAGTAAAAATACCAGTGAATTGCGGCCAAAGAATGGGCAACAGATTTATTACATTAATGAGCATACATAATTGAACGGCTGAAATACTGTAATGGAATCCAGAACGGGTGTATATTAATGCTCCTGAAGTTGAATTGTAACTTCATATGTTCAGTGCCAATTTTATTTTTTGTCCAGAGTGTTTCGTTTTGTTACACCACCCTCATTTTATTTTCTTTTTCCATTCGATATACATGCTCTACCTCCTCTGGTCAAATTTCGGATCATCGTATCAGGTATCGCCACTGAATATTCATGGAATCGATAAAAATGAAAAATCCATGATTTATGGATTATAAATTTTTCAGGAAGAGAACAAAATGAATGATAGAGAGTTATAACTGGTGGTATTTTCAGTCAGGGAAATTTCCGATTATATAAACAGCAAGAAAATTACATTTCTTTTTCTATTCAAATATAAATCCTTGAGTTGGTATCCAAGTATCTTTCAGAACCATTTTCAATCATTAATTAGTCAATTAGATTGCGTGAAAAAAATTTGAAAAAAAAAATCATGAATATTCAGCGTCATTCAGGTAACATTTTGCACAGAATTATATTTTTTAAACATTTTTTGTTTATAAATAAATAATTGAAAATGTTTAAACTTTCGAAAACCTAATTTTTTTAGGTATGAAATGAATTTTTGGTAAAATTCTGAAGATGAATAACTTTTTTACAAATCCCAACAAATGATTTTTATGGTGCAAAAATTGATTGTTTATAAATTATTTATCGGAAATGCTCGTAATTAAAAAAAAATGCAATTTTTAAGTTATTTTATCAATCTTCATCCGAAAGTAAACTTTCTCATTTTTTTCAGACTTAAAAAATGCTTTTTAACGGTTCAATATCGAATAAAATCATTGTAAAATGTCTAGAATTCTAGAAACTTTTGTCAAATGGGACTCAAATGAAAGCTCTGATGTTTGCCTACGAAAGTAGAAAAGTATTTCGCTGGAGAAAAAATAGCCAAAGTACTTGGATACCCTTAATTTCCATAATATACTTTCAAAACATCACAATTTTCATCCAATCTCCATTTACTTTCGACTCATCATTTTCCATCCAGTTGCCGGCTAATTCTTGAATGAAATAAATCGATAAAAAATTATGATAAATTCTTTAAAAGTTCACTGGTTAAGTAAACACATTGACTCATCTGAAAAACATGAAAAGATGTCTCTTGTATCAGAAGTTTTATCCTTGAGAAACCTGTTTCATAATAATCGCTAAACATTCCATAACGATCGAATATTATTTCCATGGTGGGTAATAAACTTATTTCCTATTAATATCCATCGCATAATCCGTCTTTGAATTACTGAAGAATACTCGAAAACGCGTCACAATCATGTATTAAAAATTACACACATTATAAATCATTGGAACTACGAATTGTAAGTAAATTCTCAAAGGGACAATCGTCAAGATTGATTCTTGTAACAAATAACACTGTCACGTATAATTGATATATTTTGAAAAACCAATTAGTGTATCATCTTCACCTCATTGGTCTTCAGTTACGCCATCAAAAATAGAACTAACAGCTCATGTCCATATGCAAATAGTTAACTGAAGGCCCTCGGCCGACGGCCTATTGGAAATAATTTTTTTGTGGATTTTTCTTGCAATAAATTTCGTTAGAAATTAAAATTAAATTATTTTGAAAACGTCCATTGTAGGGGTGAGTGGGGCAAAAGGGAACAATCGAAAAACGACTGTTTGACGCAATTCAAGCAAAACAATTATTTCTTTATCAAATATTTTTTTTATTTTTGGGAACACTAATGAGAATAATAATTTTCCATTCAGTAGAATGGAAAATTATTGTGAGGTTTTGATGGGAGAAGGATTTGTCAATGGAAAATCTAAAGTCCCGAGCAAGGCCCCGGGGCGAGACCCAGAGCGGCAAAAAGGAAAATGTGATGCTGAATTTCAATCGAATGAAGAAAGAAAAGTGGAGTCAGCATAATCTTAAAAATTGAATTATAATCCATTGAATTATAAGGCTTATATAGTATATTTCGATACCAGTGAGACGGAATTTTCACTAGTGTCGAACTAGTATATTTCGATACGAGTGCGGAAAAGTGTTTTCGCCTTTGGCTCGTGCTATAAACCTCCCACGAGCCAAAAAAAACTTTTTCATCACGCTGTGTGTAAAGTGACATTTTACGCACGCTCCGCGTGCGCAAAATCCCACTTCCCACACGTTGTGATGAAAAATAGGGTTCGATACTCGCGGGAAAATTGTTTTTAGATTCGTGGGATTATATCACTCGCCTTCGGCTCGTGCTATAAACCTCCCACGAGCCAAAAAAAAAACTTTCCCGCAATCGTATCGAAATATACTATTTCCATGAGTGTTGGAACGATATTTTTTATCACGATGTGTGGAAAAGGGACAATTGCCACCAGCCAAAAAACCATTTTCCCATGAGGATGGCACGATATTTTTTATCGCAATGTGTGGAAAGTTACTTTTTCGCACAGCGTGATGAAATAGTATATTTCGCGTCGAGTGCCACTGGGGTTGTACGAGTGTGAGCACGAAGCCGAGCCGAAGGCGAGGCGTGCCAATTACACGGTTCGAAAACCCCTGTGGCACTAGACGCGAACGCTATTTTTCCGTAGTGATTTTTACTTTTGCCAGTTCGGGGAAGGGTCAATATCAATCCCTGGACTGGGAAAAGTGAAGGTCAGTACGGAAAAATATTTTTTGACAGTGATGTTACGTTCAGCGAAACTTTTCATTTACTTTTCGTTTACCTTTCGTTTACGAGTAAACGAAAAGCCACTTTTCAGCACGAGGTGAACGTAGCAGCAGTGTCAAAATAGTATATTTCGTAACGAGTGCAAAAAACTCGCCTTCGGCTCGTGATATAAACCTCCCACTCGCCAAAAAACATTTTTTCACGAGTTACGAACAATATTTTTCATCACAATGTGGCGGAAATTGGACTTTTAGGCACGCGGAGCGTGCCGAAAAGTTCACTTTTCGTCAAGGCGTAATGAAAAAATTATTGTTCTCATCAGTACTTCCAATAATAAACAAGTGAATAAATAAAAGTTCGTAAAAAAATTGTTTTGCTTGAATTGCGTCAAATAGTCGTTTTTCGGCTGTTGAAAAATACCGCAAACAATGAGAAAAGCCATTATTAAACAAAAAACACCGGTTGAACGTGCAACGTGATGATGATCTATTATCGATTACGTCACAAGTGGGCTTGGTTGAGGAGCGTCATAACTCAGTTGATTTAACCAACCTTATTCTTAAATGTCAAAGCAACCGTGAAAAGCAGACTTGTCATGGATAATCAGCACGAAAGTTTTGTCGTCTTCTAACATCTCCATTTCAAAGAACGTTCTTTATACGTAATACAAAAGGAACATTTATTGTTTTCAGTTTTTTTAGCCTTGGAATTTGTTTAGAATGAATAAATCTGTTTGATTATTGCAACAAAATATTTTTTTGAATAATAACATACATTTTGCAATTTGTGAACGAGCGAGAGTGATAATTTCTGCCTTACATTACACATCACTTCGATACTGAATCCCCAAGATATTGTCATGAAAATTCCGAATGAGTCAACATCGAGTTGTAAATACCTCTAGGAATCTCTCGCGTGTACTTCTGTGCCTCCTCAACACACGCCTTTCACTTTTCGCACATGTGCACTCGTACAATAAATTCAAGAAAGAAAATTCATAGGCTAATGAGAGCTATCAAGTTGTTGAAAGCACTTTCATGTTTTTTTAAACTTTATGTACATATTTACTTTCATTCTTTATGACCAATGATATTGGGTCCTTCTAAAAAAATTGAAATTTTGCATTTCGATAAATGAAGTCGATCTATTATTCCTTTAGTTCACACAAATTGGTGTTTGAAAAAACCGGAGAATCACAATCGATTTTATTGGTCAATTTTTTCATTTCTAAATTCAAAGACCTGAATTTTTTGAGAAAAAAAATTTCAATTTCTGGTGAATTAAAAAGTTTATTCCCATTTACGTAAGACCACCGTAAATTTTCATCTTTTGTTTGCCTCTTTATCTCTCCTTATGTAATTTTCCTTATGTACATTGTCAATTGCTGCGACACGCGAGTAGGTGAAGGTACTGATTAACAGATGATTAAACTCGTGGAATTCGGCACAAATTTTTCTTCATCACAATGAAAAACTAGGAAAAAAGTGTCTACACTTGTCATGATGTCATTTTTCGGTTCTTCGATTCTTCATTATTGAGCGCACTGTTTATGTAAGAATACATAAAAGATTCCAAGGGAATTCCAAGAATCTTCACCTTGAAAATTATTGTTGCAGAATTATTCCGCTATTTAGAAATTTTTCGAATGCAATTTTTCCTTTCAAGTAAACAATAATACAATTAACAATAAAATTACTTTTTTTTTCAATGAATCTGATGATTTGCCAAATCAAACAGTCAAGTAATAGAGGAAGGTCAGATTATAAAATTACTTTTTAAAAATTTAAATTAATTATAAAATTACTCTTTTTTTAAAAAGAATCTCATGATTTGCCAAATCGAACAGTCAAGCCATATAATAGAAGAAGGTCGGACCCTTCTCTTCCTTTTTCTCTCTCTCTCCCTCAATTCTCTCCCCCTCCCCCACTAGCCTATCTCTTCCCCACCCCACCTTTATCTAGACAACTAAAACGCTATGGATGGAAACTTTACTCACGAACAATTTCGCGTCGATGTAGTTTACCAACAGACGTATTACATCGTTTATTGTTATCGTCTTCAACCAAATAATAAAGTACAGTTTATTTGTTTGGGATAATTAAGAAATATGGAGTTGAATTATATAAGAATATTGTCATCCAAATTGATTAGGAGAAATATTTTTTGAAAATTTCTCAAGTGTTATGTAGATTGTAAAGATTTTGAGGTGTCTTTCAAGCTATAGCTCACATTTTTCAATATCTTCAATCGTCCATTGTTCAAAAAATTTCTGAAAATTGCTGAATTTGTTGAAACTCCAAGGTGCTATTAAAATGAAAAATATACAGATAATTTATTGAGGCAAAAAAAAGTAGCGGCGATTTTTCAACCGTTAATTAAACAACTGTTTCGAATCTGTGAACTCTATCATTAGTTGAGATTGCCAGTGAGTTTGGGAAGTGTCTAGTGAATAAATAACAAAAAAAATGTTGAGATGATAGAAAACAATGTTGAATTACTTCCATCGCGTTCAGGAGAGGGTGAATAAATTTCCCGCTAGCTGACAACAGTGAGACAAGCCACCGCGTGTATTTTACACTTTTTCAAGCATTATTTTCTCCTCCAGGCATTGAACGGGTATTAATCAGTTTCAGGTGATTGACGATAAAATATTTGATTATTTTCGTCAACAATTTCACAAAATATAAAAATCCCTCGTCATCAAAAGAAACTTGATCCGAATCTAGTGGCTAAAATAGTTGACGGATCTTATAAACTCGTAAAAATGTTTTTCATACACACGAAACTATCGTAAATTCGCAGTTTTACTGTGAGTAAATAAGTGATGTTGAGCAATAAAAACCGAAAGAAAGAGAAATGTATGGAACTACCAGTGTTGTGGTGCCACAGCATCAGCCAGTGAGTCTTCACCGGCATAAATGTGCACATCGTGGCCTGATTAGGTATCCGAGTGTCGATAAAAAAATCTGGGACCCCAGTAGCACTTGGATACTTCAATGGGACAATATTGTCAAACATCCTGGGGCTAGGGCACGTGGATGTCATTGCGATATTCATAAGCCCCCCTGGTTGTACTCTGACTTAGGTATCACTAAAATTAGAATTCATTATTTACTGCAAATTAAAATTTGATATGTTGACTACTACATTGGGTTCCGTAGCTTAAGATCCGCGGACAAAATAACCGACGACAATTTATCCGTTGACAAATTTCTCACCGACTATTTCCCCCCCATTCAGTATTCCCGAGGTACAAAATAACCACCGTCAAATTTCCCGAAAATTTCAATTGAATTTCATCCTTTTCTGAAGTAATGTCAAGTGCCAAAAAGAAAAAAGTAACTCAGAATTCATACATAACATTTAATTCGTAATTTTCAATGCGATAACTCACATTTTACATACAATTACAATGCTTCCGCCACTCCAGCAAACAAATTCTTCTCAATTCATAGATAAAGCTGGAACTAGCGAAAGATTCGACAGCAGAAGACTAAAATTATCATTCATTATTTACTGTAAATTAAAATTTGATGTGTTGACTGACTACTACATTGGGTTCTGTAACTTATCATCCGCGGACAAAATAACCGACGACAATTTATCCGTTGACAAATTTCTCACCGACTATTTCCCCCCCATTCAGTATTCCCGAGGTACAAAATAACCACCGTCAAATTTCCCGAAAATTTCAATTGAATTTCATCCTTTTCTGAAGTAATGTCAAGTGCCAAAAAGAAAAAAGTAACTCAGAATTCATACATAACATTTAATTCGTAATTTTCAATGCGATAACTCACATTTTACATACAATTACAATGCTTCCGCCACTCCAGCAAACAAATTCTTCTCAATTCATAGATAAAGCTGGAACTAGCGAAAGATTCGACAGCAGAAGACTAAAATTATCATTCATTATTTACTGTAAATTAAAATTTGATGTGTTGACTGACTACTACATTGGGTTCTGTAACTTATCATCCGCGGACAAAATAACCGACGACAATTTATCCGTTGACAAATTTCTCACCGACTATTTCCCCCCCATTCAGTATTCCCGAGGTACAAAATAACCACCGTCAAATTTCCCGAAAATTTCAATTGAATTTCATCCTTTTCTGAAGTAATGTCAAGTGCCAAAAAGAAAAAAGTAACTCAGAATTCATACATAACATTTAATTCGTAATTTTCAATGCGATAACTCACATTTTACATACAATTACAATGCTTCCGCCACTCCAGCAAACAAATTCTTCTCAATTCATAGATAAAGCTGGAACTAGCGAAAGATTCGACAGCAGAAGACTAAAATTATCATTCATCATTTACTGTAAATTAAAATTTGATGTGTTGACTACTACATTGGGTTCCGTAACTTATGATCCGCGGACAAAATAACCGACGACAATTTATTCAATTCCATTCAATTTAGTAATTTACTGACATTGAATTTGTTTTACAGTTGGGAGAGAACATGACGAACCTGATAGAGCTGTGAGTAGAAAAAAATGGATCTATTATTTTTTTTAATAAGTTGTCAATACTCGTTCTTCTTCTATAGGTTAAATCAGCACCAGTTAAACGAGTGAAAAGTGTCCTTCAAAAGAAGAGTCAATTTGGACCCGCTTCGAAACTACTACCATCAGTGGGTGAGTTGAAAATAAAAGACTTGATTCGAATAGGAGTCAAACAAGTGGGAAATTGCTTTTGCATTGCACATAGCATAACTATTTGCGCTAATAAATTAGCCATATGCTTCCGAATGGTTATTCTGCACATTATTTTCTTCTGTCATGTATAATTCATTGTTTATCTCATTTTGTTAAATTGAACAAGATTTTTTTTCAACTAATTTTGTCAGATTTTCAAGTTAGTTGAATGTTATCATCATCATCATTATTTTTATTATTCGTTTCTTCTATACAACCAATTGTCTTTTATACAGTTCTATCTATCTCTCCCCTCAGCCCTTCGATAAAATGTCAATAGAAAAATGTTATTTATACATACTTGAATTAATTTGAAACATCACATTTGAAAAAACCATCAGAAAGCTCAATTTCAGAGAAATTCATGAAAAATTCGAAATTTTCAACAATCATCATAAAACTTAAATCAACAAATATAGCCATCAATCATCTTTCAACTTCGACTTAATGTCATTATAACAAACATCTTAAGCTATGATTAAATTCATTTGACGCATGATATTCAAAGATATCCCCGGAATTCTGATTTTCAAAAAATACAAAAATTTTTCAAATTTTTAAATAAATCAAAATAATGATTATTGCTATCGCCTTCATCTTCGAACTCGGTCAAAGGGACATCCAAACAAGTTTTTTAAGCCATCATTCAATCAATTCAGAACATTTTTTTAGTTACCTTGGGACAACCGATTTTCGAAAAAAATTGAAAATCAAAAAACTAATTGATGAATTAAATTTCCATTAATGGCGATTGACAGCGCTCTACAATACCTGTATTTGAACAAAATTTGCATCTTACTGGGTCGATATAACATAAAAAATCCAAAACTTAAATTTGAACGATTACAAAGCTTCCATTCGGACGCAATAGTGTAGAATTCACTGAACTGATTGATTTTTTCATTTCTCAAGGGGGAGCCGGTGCAATTGATGAAGAAACCTTTCTCACAGCGTTTGAGGATGTTCCAAGTGTCCATTTATTCTCCCCACGTGATCTCGAGGATCAAATCAAGGTGATTCGAGAGATCATTGGCGATGACAAGAAAGACTGGAACCAAAGAATTGATAGTGTAAGCAAAATAATCATCTCAATGACATTGATTTTTTGTACGTTTAAAGTGCCGAGAGAAACTCTCTTTGCAAAACCATTTCAAATGTGATTAAATGTGATAACAGTGATTAATAGAAAAATTGAAAAAATTGACAAGATTTTTACAATTATTTTTAGTTGAAAAAATTGCGTGGCATCATTTTGGCCGGTGGTGCGAATAACGAAAATTTCATGGATTTACTCAAGAGTTTGCAGAATAGTTACGAGGGTGCAATTACAGACTTACGATCCCAGGTTGTTAAGGAGGCTTGCATAACACTTGCTTTCCTGAGTCGACACCTCAAGAACAAATTCGCAGTTTTTATAGAGGGCTTACTAGGACCTCTTATGAATCTCATACAAAATAGTGCTAAGGTTAGTAGATTTTAAATATTAAACAACAGCATTAAACGTAGTTTACGGCCCGGGGGTACCATCTTTCGAACGTTATCTCCATGTTTTTTTTCATCTTACGTCATCTGAAATTGTCAATTAAGTCCTACATCATGCAGAAGTTTTGAAAAATTATGAATGAATACTCAAAAAAGTAGAAAAAATTCTTAATTTTTTCAAAGAGGATTTTTAATTTATATTTAGAATAAGTTGAATAACAAGAAATTGAAAAATGTATCTGATTTACGGTGACAAATGGCGGCCTGTCACCCAATATCATGCAGGGGGAAGACTGATTTCGTAAATCTTTTCTGACATTGCACAGAGACATTTATTACGGAAAAGGCTCTTTGAAAAAAGTTGTAATATTTTGGAGAATTTTTTAATCACACTTTTATCACATCAAAATGCCAGATGACTACATACCACTGTTGTGAAAATTGAGATACCTAGCTGTCACTTTCCATGAGGAGTTAATGTTTTGTTATCCACGATGGAGAATGACAGCTAATAGATAATCTACCACAGCAAATCAGATATTTGTAATTTCCACTTTTTTCAACTCATTCTGAATCTCAATTAAAACCGCTCTTTGAAAAAATTCTAAATTTTTTCTATTTTTTGTAATCATTCTATGATAACTTTTGGGAATTTCTACATGATGTACCACTCAATTGACAATTTTGGATTACGAAAGATAGAAAAAATCCAGATAATATTCGAAAGATGGTACACCCGGGCCTTAAATGGCAAAAGAAAAATTGATAATTATTAAATGCACAAATTTTCAGATTATGGCAACATCGGGAGCTGTAGCTCTTAGGTTTATCCTACAGAACACTCACAGTAGTCGCTTCATTCCCATTATTTCCGCCTCATTATCTAGTAAGAGTAGAGACATCAGAAGAGCAGCTTGTGAATATGTTGCACTGATGCTGCAAGGGTGGCCAACGACACTCCTTCAGAAGCAGATAAAAACATTGCAGGAGACGATTGGCAAGGGTGTAGCCGATTCCGATGCAGAGGCCAGGGTATTTGCAAGGAAGTATGTTTTTTTTTTGTTCATGATTTCTCAATTACAATTAGTTTTGCTTAGAAATATAAGAAATGTAAATAATGCAAAGTGTGACCAAAGAGAAATGTACAAGGAGAAAAGGCTAGTGGAGATGTGAAATCAAGAAAAAGTATCCTTTGTAACATCAAGAGAAATAAATTCTATTCTATTATTTTTTGCTTCCGAATGGAAGCATTGTAATCGGCCAATTTTGACATTCTCTAATTTTGATTAGAAATTATGTAGAATGGCCTGAAACGTAAAAATACGAAGTTCGATGATCACGTCTGTATGTGAGCATGCCCACCGCGTAATTCCAAAAAATCTGAAATTTTGTCAAATTATAGGTCTTAATGAGGACTAACTCTGTGCAACATTTCAGCCCGATCGACATAATAGTTTTTGAGAAAAAGCCATTCGTTTTGAAATCGTTTTCCGCAAATATCTTCAAAACTAGTGAAACGATTTCGATTTTTTTGTTTTCCAAATATTCGTTTCGATGCCTCCTACCTAAATCAATCAAAAGTTTACGAGATATAACCATTTTTCTTTTTTGTCATAGAATAAAACTCTGTAATCACTCTGCCTTGTGCCAAAATCGAGAAATCAACCTGTTTTTTATTTTTTATTTATATATTTTCACGAGATGAATCTGCAATTAATGTTTTTCATTGTTTGTTTGATTCAGAGCTTATTGGGCATTTAGAGACCACTTCCCTGATCAAGCAGAGGCCCTTTTGAACACTATGGACAGCAATTGCAAACGTACATTATTATCACAGAGCAATAGTGGCAGCATAAACAGTCTGAATGCAGTTACTCGAACCTCCTCAATTCCGCCAAGACCTACCAGACCCGCCATGAGTGCAGCAGGTAATCATCAACTAAACATCACATTCTTAACCTTAATAATAACCCACTATTTTTCCTGAAGACGAAATAATATTAATTGAATGAATTTGAATAATTTGGATAAATGTGTTGCTCAAATGCTCTCATTTTTTTCCTTTTCTTCATGCTGGCTCATGACAATCCAATCCTGGACATTACCATTATAATGAATTTATCTGCTTGATAAAAAAAAAATAATAATGAAAAAAATAAATGTTGATTAAAAATCATTGAAAAATACGAGAAGGCAGCACGGAAAATCTTCATCAGACTCAGAGTCCGCCACACGGGCCACTGAAAAGGACACCATCATTGCCACGTTCTTATCGTCAGTCTGGAATTCCAGTACTCCAAAGACCAACTGACAATTACTGTAATTCTTTTCATAATTATCATTTGGTTATTATCATTAATAATTTTGGTCAACATATTAACATCATCACAACGTTGTATATTGATATGCACTCTTTATTGTTTAAGGGATGAAAGGATTTAACTGTTTGTTTTAATCATTCTTATTTAATTTTATCATTTATAATAAGTGATTCGACAGATTTTATTGTTCCTACATGTTTTTTAATGTAATTATTTCTTGAGTTATATTTTCCAAATTACGGGAATTCCGGGATAGACGTGTAACAAGTAGAATAAACCTTCGAACAAACGCCATTTTTCAATGAGCCATTGAAATTTAATTTTTTTTTTTCCATTGTTTCAAGGTCGCGTGTCGCCGGGACCTCGTTCTAACAGTGCTATTGACCTGAATGCTGCAAGGAGAGCTCAAGCAAGAGCTCTGTATGGTAATCTCAACCGCAGTAAAATTACTTCCCGTGAGTAATTTTTCAATAATTTTACTGCTGCATTAAATGATAAAAAAATTATGTACAAAATTAAATACTGTATATTGAACAATTCCAATTGTTCACGTGGAATAGATAACGACCATCAGAATAGACAAGGTACCAATTCATCTATTGTGCCTTCATCAATGTTTCATTTTATTTTCGTCGTCAATTATTATTTAGAGTATTCCAGTGATTTTAGTGAATCAATTAATTCCAACATTTTCTGATAAAGTCTAATTAACATAAAAAGATCACTGAAATATTTTATTTACGGGGTAAATGTTGAAGTTGAGTTATTGATTTATTTTATGATTTTTAGCTCGATCAGTCCGACCATTGGACTCAGCAGTTACTGCAAGTCCTGAGAGAAATGCTAGGACGAAAACTAGAGTCTCAGGCGTTTCTCAGTCTCAACGTAAGGAAAAATACTGTTTTCTTTTTCTTCCAGAGTTAAGGCCCGGTTGGATTATCTTTCAAATGTGATCTAGATCCTCTTTTGAGAATGTTTTTATCTGGAAATTTTCATTCGGTTTTGCATGACGCAGGAAACTGCAAAAAATATAATTGTATGCTCAAACAAAAGTAAAAAAAAAAGAGAAAATTTTGAATGAGCCCTTTTCATTGTTTTAAGTATTTTTAAAAATTTTTTGATTACACTTTCACTGCGGAACAATGACTGTTCGCCGCGTAAAACTGTTGTAAACATTGAGGTGCAAATCAGCCGTCACTTTCATGGAAATTACTACTTCATTATCAACTGTCACTTCTATTTAATTCTCCATAAAAGTGACAGCTGATTCGCACCTCATGTTTCATAACAGTTTTACGCCGTGAATGATCATTATTTCGTAGTGAAAGTGTAAATGTTTTAAAAAATTTTTTAACAACATTTAGAAAATTTTGAAAGAGTTTTTTCTGGATCAGTTGTCTATGTGCAGTCTACTAAAGCATTTAAGAGTTTATAAATAATAGGAGAGAAGGGGGCAAAATAAAACAGTCGAAAATACGACTGTTTGACGCAATTCAAGCAAAAAAAAATTTTTTTTTCAACTGTATTTTTTTAAAATTATTTTTTGTCTATTAACTTTTTTTATTATTGGGAGTACTGATTAGAATAATAATTTTCCATTCAGTAGCGTGGAAAATTATTAACATGTTTTGACGGGAGAAGATTTTGTCAATGGATCAATTGAAAAGAAAATGAAACAACAAAATCCAAAGTCCAGAGGAAGGGCCCAGGGGGAAACCTAGATTGGGAAGAGGAAAATGTGATACTGAATTTCAATCGAATGAAAAAAAGGGTAATCTGCCTAATCAAATCAATTGAACCCAATAATAAAAAAAGTTAATAAACAAAAGTTGACAAAAAATTTTTTTTTTGATTGAATTGCGTCAAATAGTCGTTTTACATCTGTTTCATTTTGCCCCATGTTTCATTTTATCCCACCCTCCCCTACATTTCTAATTTTCTCATTATTTGCATTATTCCTCAATAAAAACTGAAAACGCTCTTTCAAAATTTTTCATTTTTTTAAACTTTTTTTAAGCATACATCTGGATTTTTGCGGTTCTCTGCATCATGCAAAACCGAATGGGAATTTCCAGATGAAAAATCGCCAAAAAACAATGCAGATAACATTAGAAAGATGGTCCAACGAGGCCTTAATTTGGATATTTTCGTTCATCATTATTAAAGTTGATAATTCTTTTGATTTTTTAATTATTCCAGCAAGTAGTAGGTCATGTTCGCCATCATCAAGGCTCAGTTATGCAACATATAACCGGGATGGGGATTCATTAGTTCCGAGGCCGCGAAGATTATCAGGCCAAGGAATGAGAAGTTCGGAGAATAGTCGTGACCCTAGTCCCCAGAGATTTGGAACTTTAGGAACAAAATTAAGGTAGAAACACAATTGCACTATTTGTACCACTAAATGTACCACTAATTGTGCTACTTCCAGGAATAGAAATATGTACGCATCTCCAAGGGCCCCAGTAATGGCCGAGAAGATGTTGCAACGTTCAAGAGAGGCAGAATCAGCTCTGGCTGATGCCCTTTCCTTCGATACCAATGATCATCATCACTCGCGGTCTCAACGAAAAGGGGATCACAGTGATGAGAGTGAAACTAGCAGTATATGCTCGGAAAGGAGCATGGACAATTTCCGGAGACCTAGTGACGTAAGTAAGAATAATGAAAAACTTTCACCTCAACGGATTATTTGATATCAATTGATTTTTATTTTTCATAATTCCATAATTGTCATAATTTCATAAGACACAAGACATTGTGCAATTAAAAATTACCCTAGATGCATGTCACTAATGTGTGTTATGTTTATTTGAATTTTTTTATGTTGCTCGGGAATTTATTTCTCAAAATGATTTTTCGTTGGATTGCTTTTTGCCTGGGATAAATACACCTACACATCATCATTGTCATCACTCTGGGAATTACAATAATTTAGTCGTACTCGTGGAGCGGTTCACAGCAGAGACTCTACCGTGATCTGTGGGAGCCTTCAGTTCCAAAGGTTTGTCATTTGAACATTTTCTTTTGTTTATTTCCTTTTCTCTAATAAAAAAAAACAGCCCGTTCGCAAGGATTATATTGAGTGTAGCGCTCTGTGTAGCGTCTCTATTTGATTCAATTATCAATTAATTCTGAGTTAACTATCAGTTATTTTTAGTCAATCATCAAGTTTAATATCGAGAGAATCTCTACTCCAGTGAAAGACTATTATCAAATCGACATTGAGACATTCACTAATTCGTGTATCCCTGAAATCAAGACGCGTGGCTTGCGCCACAAATAAAGTACATCACCAGTGTTTTTGTAATCCACGTGTCTTTAAGGATGTTCGACACCCTTTTAGCCAAAATTGACGTTGTTTTCATTTTTCTGGCAAATTATCGATGGGAGTGACGTGAAAAAATATAACGATTTTGTGGTTTGTCATTCTTTAATGGCTCACGAAGTTGCGTAGTGGTGCGATAATTTTCATGCGTTTTTTCTACAGTTTTGTGATTCTTTTTAAAAGTTTAGAGAAAACGCAGGAAAATGTTCCCACCACCTTAAAATTTCGTCAGTCATTAAATAATGACAAAACGCAAAAATATTATATTTTTTCACGTCAATTCCATCATAAGTTTGCCAGAAAAATTAAAAAAACGTGAATTTTGGCAAAAAGGGTGTAGAACATCCTTAATTTCACCCTTTCCATATCACATGTCCCTAATCCGCCGTAACTGTAGCCTCAATCTCTAACACGCTCTTTGAAAATGTTCAGTTTTTTTCAACTTTGTTAAATTGTACAATCATAATTTTTAGGGATTCCTGCGTGATGTAAAATCGACTGAAAATTGTGATATATTTTACATTATGAAGGTGGAAAAACAATCGCGATAACGTTTGAAAGATAATCCCCCCGGGCCTTAAAAAAAGAGAATCCATTCGGAGGCAAATTGCTAGTACATTAGCAACAATTACCATATTCATTTTAAAAAAATGCCATTGTCAACTTGTTTAACGAATTATCCCAATTTTCCTCTCTAGGACATCAAAGAAATAATCGAATACTGCAACCGAAAACACTGGGGCGAGCGTAAGGAGGGCCTGATCGATCTCCAGCAGTTTTTAGCCAATGGCAACACTCTATCAGCCACAGAGTTGCGTAAAATCACCGACATATTCACGAAAATGTTTATGGATTCGCATACAAAGGTCTTCAGTTTATTCCTGGACACGTTGAATGAATTAATCGTAACACATCACGAGGATCTGGGTGATTGGCTCTACGTCCTCTGCACGAAATTGCTTAACAAATTGGGAACCGATTTATTAGCATCGATACAGACGAAAATCAACAGAACGCTCGACGTCATCAGAGACTACTTTCCAGGGGAGCAGCTTCTGCCTTGCATAATGCGTTTCCTGACCGATCCAACGCAGAAGCCCAACTCACGCGTCAAAATCTCGACTCTCAGTTTTCTCAGTCATGCGGCCGACTCTTCAGAGCCATCAGCCCTCAACTCCTCATGCAAATCCGCCCTTGTTCGCCTCCTTGACTGGACCAACGACGTTAAATCCCAAGAGGTTCGTCGTCACGCCCAGGAGTCTGTAATCGCCCTGTACAACCTCAATCCACCTCAATTCCCTATGATACTCAATGAACTCCCTCAACTCTACCAGGACATTGCAATGCCCATTATACAAACCCACCTTCGACGCTCATCCCATTCCGCCTCAGCTTCAGCCTCAGCCTCGGCTTCTGCCTCCGCCTCCACCTCAACACCCGCCTCACCAAATACTCATCTTCCCTCGAAGCATTATTACACACCCCCCTCACCCATGAAAACTCCTCATCGACCCTTGGAGAGTGCTAATTGTCTTGATAATTCTCACGACGACGAGAGCAGTCTGAATGCCGAGGAATTCTACAAATCATTGAGAAAAACAACAGCTGAAATTCAAAATTTTAGTTTTGAGAGGATGGAAGGACCTGCCACATCCAAGGACTCTGGAATATCGAACATGGCCGATGTCGAGGAGAGAATTGAATGTTTGACAATGTCGAATTCAGGAAGATCTTCTTCAGTGTCGTCACCAACCCAGAGGATGAGATCAGTCAATTCTACAATGGTAAATGGTAATGGCAGTGGGAGTGACACAATTGCTGGTGATTTGATCCTTCCTAACAGAAGAAATAATGGAATAATGGATGGTGGACATGGTGATGGCGGTGGTAGTGGGAGTAATTGTGGCCCAAGAGGTCCTGATTTTTTCAACAAGAGTTTGAGACTCCTTCAGAGTGATGTAGAGCCCGCTGAGAAAGCCAGTGTACTCCAGGAATTTCAGAGTTATGTCCGAGGGGATGGGGCGCAATTTATAAAATTGCAGTTCAAGAAATTTCTCAAGACAATGTTAGATCTGTTGGCGACTAATAATAAACCACTGGAGATCGAGGTGTTGAAGACTCTCGTGGAAATGCTGAGGTGTAAGGAGTTGTTGGACAATTTTCAGCCTTATGTGGAGCTGCTAGTGATCAAGGTACTGGATGAGCACAAGCCAGATGCTTACGATCCGAATTCTGGCAGTCCCCGGAGAGGAGGACATGGATCAACTGTTGGCTCAACCAAGCCTCTCCAGCTGTTGAAGGCTGCTGAGGACTGTGCAGCAGTGATAGCTACTGTACTACCTCCGTCTCATATTATTCATTTGGCTCTACCGACCATTCAGACAGAACCATTTCCAAGAAATGTTGCTGCCATTAAAATGATACAAAATCTCGTGGAGCATGGAGGGAAAACCGCTATTGAGGGACAACTAGATGGCATTATGAATACATTGATGCTGGTAATAATTGCATATCATTACTTTATTTTTTATTTATTCATTCATGTAAGATAATAGGGGAACCGTCTAATTAGGGAACACTCCAGGCTTTTCAGAGGTTCAGACAATGGTTTGAAAATGAACTATTGTTTTGAAAAAATATAAAAAAATACTGGTCCATTCCAAATTCTGTAGGTTTCAGAAAAGAAAAACACATTATGTAATGAAAAATAATCGGGAATATGGAATATCGTGCGCCCAATTACGGATCATTAGAACTTTGTGAGATGGGAAAGATTAGGAACTCGAAGTAAGAAGAATATTTTGTAGAAAAATGTCAACAAGTTCAGATTATATTTGAAAATTGGAATTGTCATACTAATTTTATTATGCAAAAAAACTCTTACGAATGAACAAACGTCAAAATGAGCAATGTCGATCACATGAAGACATAACTCGACTTTCTTCGTATATGAATTTGTCAAAGCCATTTTATAAGGAATAGAAGCATAAATGTCATGATATTTTCAACTTATCAATTATTTATACACTTTTGACTGAACCACTCTGCCACGTGCCAAACAAAAACATCAGTATTCCGTCGATTGGAAATGCCATGAAAGCCCAACCCAAATCTCGGAACACCCATATATTTGTAGAAATAAGAACTTTCGGATAAAATTAATGCAAAAATATGAAAAAGTGAAGCTTTTAGGGTCAATATTAGTCGGGGCTTACGACATTTGATGATTACTAACCCAAGTAACTTCGTTCGGTCAAATTAGCGGTCACACTGTCACATTTAACTACTCGCCTGTCGCTAAATGGCTGGAAATGACAGCTGGGGGGTTTATGTCCATTATATTGTCATGTCGTGGATGGAAATATCGAATATTCAAGTGTTTCGTTAATTTTCTGCAATTGGACTGTTCACCCTGTTTGACATTGTACCTCGTTAACATCATATAATTTTTTTAGGCTTACGACAACAACGAAAGTGTAGTACGCAAAGCTGCTGTCTTTTGCATGGTAGCAATTCATGCAGCAATAGGCGAGGAGGCCTTTGAGCCGTACAAAAAAAATCTCTACGGTGGCAAATTGAAACTTTTGAATATTTACATTCAAAAGGCCCAGGAAGCGTCCAGCAGTCAATCGTCAAGTCCACGCAGTAATCACAGTAGGAATTAACTAAGAACAAGCGCCGCGACTCTACGTGTTGCAATATTAAGACGTTTCTCGCGTATGCAACAGAGACATCAATTATTACTGCTAAAATTCAACTGGTAAATACGAGAACCACAAAACGATTGATGTTTCAATGAAAAAACAAAGATCAACAGGCAGTTATTGATTAGAAAGCCGCTTTTTGCGCCCAAAAAAATGTATACATAATACAATAATAACAACAGCAGAACGTGAGAGAGAGAAAGCGAGGGAAATAATTAAGAAAAATGTAAATAAAGAAGAAAAAACATGTTTTTAATTGAGTCATGGCGCATTTCCCGGTGAATTTGCGTCCTATTAATTTATTATCAGTCTATTAACGATCAAAATGCTTTTCATTTTCAATACCAATAAATCATTAACAATTTCGTTGTCAATCCTATCATCTTAAATTCACCAAGGAAATGATAACACTACTGTTCGATATCGGATTATTTTGATAATGAGGGCACTCTCCCCTGGGGTAAATGCCAAGTGATCATCTTCGTTGGATAATTTGCCAGTCATTAATGTCCCTTGGCCTTTTCTATTGAAATCATTCATTTTCAAAATAATGACGGTTTACCACTTTTCAATACACAAATTCACAATATCTGTGCCATTTTTTCTGTTCTGATTTTTTTTTCTTCAGTATTACTGTTGATATATATATATATATAAAAAACATGAATATTTTTTTTTGTTTTTCTTCATTTATTATCATGATTGTCGAATGTTTTTCGTGAGATGATAAATGAAGTGAAAAAAATACAGCGAGAAATTGAGATAAATGAGAGAAGTGTGTAAATGGTATTAATGCAAGAGAAAAACCTATGTATATTGATATTATATGACAAAATGAAGAAACATGGTTAATTAAAAACTATTAGTTTTTCTCTTTTCGTCTTATTTATGGTTGAGAATCAATTTATAGTATCAATGGATATGTAACAAACCTTGTCAGCGTAATTGAGGAAATATCAAGGTATTTTTCTTCGATGTAAAGCAAAGTGAGGACGTAGTAATTAGACGAGAGTAATGATGAATGAAAGAATTTACTTCGAAACTACCATTTAAATAATTTTTTATTTCACTATTTCCACTTTTAGCCCTTGAAAAACATGGAGTAATATTCTATACATCATTATTATATTACTACTTGTATCGTTGATTTCCAATTTGAGATAATGAATGATAATAAAGATATTACTAAGGATACAATATATTTATTCGATGTAATTTCAGGAATTTTCAACAAAAACATTCGAGAGAAATTTATTGAAATTGGGGAAAAAAATGGAAAGGCTATCGATATTTTAATCCACTTTACTTGAGACCATTTGGCCATCAACTAAAAACAAAAAAAATTATGTCGACCCAGTGTGATCCAAAAAGCCCGAAATAGTATATTTCGATACGAGTGAGCCTTCACGCTTCGCACTCGTGAAAATTATCGTCTCACATGTGTCGAACAATATTTTTTGACAGTGGTGTTACGTTCAGCGAGTGGCCAAACTGTGCCTTTTTCGTTTACAAGTAAACAAAAACATTTTTTGTTTACTTTACGGCACGAGGCACTGAGAGAAAAACAAACACGTCAAATAAGCCTTATTTGGGCCAACAAAATCGCTAGTTGAAAATTGCCAAAAAAGAGTTCGTTTCGTTCGAATTTGAAAGTCTCAAACGTGAATACTTGTTCTGCTTTCGACAACAACGAAATGTTTGGCTCAAGAGGCGGATAATTCACACCAGACGGTGCCCTTTCGGGATGAAAATATCTCATATAGAGGAAAATTTATCAACAAATATTTTATCCCTCAGTTAGAAGATTACTATCATATCATTATTATTTCATTTAAGGGTTCATTTCTTGTTTGTGATTATGAGACAGCGAAACGAAAAATTACTATCCCTTGTTCCGCATAAAACAAAAATTTTTCGGGCACAAAATAGGTACGGGAGTATCGAATAACGAAGGAGCAGTGCTAGAAATGACATTTCTTGCGTGTACAGAGCATGCAATTTTTTTTCAACTACTAAATCTATTTTTGCGTTTCACTCTCTGCATGTTTGACATGAAAAAATCCTTTTTTTGATAATTTTCAAAAAACTATTTTCTTGACACAATTAAGACTTGTTTGAAAACTTTGTCGTTTTTCTCTCAGTGTAGTGCCAAAAATATTTATGTTTCCTAAAAGAATTTTCGATCAGCCAAATAATCGTCAATCTTGCGAACTCAATTATTGATTGATAAAATAATTCGCAATCGGTATATTTAATTGATGATTAATTTAATAATAATTAAAAAATTTGTGAACAATATTAACAATTGACTTATTCAAAATTTAACTTTAATTAAAATTTATGATTATGCCGATGTCTCAACAGAGACGTTGAGACGTCTCTGAGAGATGAATCATTACTTCAGAGTTATGAGTATGAAAGAAAAAAAGTAACTAAATTCATTGAAATGATTTAGTCAATAATGTCAAAAGAAATATTTGAGTTTATTTGTTCTTCATTTATAATTGAAGTTAATGATACCTGTTTTTCCATGGTTTTACGTGATTCATTGATGGAAGGATTCGACAACGTCGTACAAGAAGTCACGTATGTACTTATTCCATTGCATTCTGCACATCTGTTTTGCTCGCAGTGGTTTCTCAAAGTGAATCTTTTTCAGTCAAATCCCTGGAGGAGAAAATCGAGGTTTCACTATTTTACATGTTGCTTCTTTATTTTTTTGTTATTTAAGGCCCGAGTGGATTATCTTTTGAACGTGATCTTGATTGTTTTTTTTATTTTGATAATCTGAAATGATCTCCAGTTGTTATTGAGTTTTACACAGCCCTGGACTCTTCAAAGATTATGATTGCACAATCAAAAAAACGTTGAAAAACAGCTGAACATTTTTAAAGAGCGTTTTTTAATAATATTGGCAAATAAACCCAATAGGGAGGAAATTGCAAATTAATAATTTGATGTATCTAATGGCTGTTAGATCGTCATTTGTCACAATGGGGGAGGTTGAGGTAAAATGGACACTTTTGACTTTTTTAAAAATATTAGTGACGGGTTGAAATGTTAATGAAATTTAATGTTTTTTCTTTTCAATATAAAGAACAATTCTTTCCCTTTGTGATGAGCCTAAACTGAGCTTTATTGATACATTTGTTTCTGAGTTATGAATAATTTGAGAAAAGTCCAAAGTGTCCATTTTACCCGACCCTTCCCTAGTCAATGGGTGTCAGATCGTTAGTTGCCATGATAAATTATCCATTCACTATTTCCTCTCTATCGAGCTCATTTCTTAATCTTTATTAAAAAGGCTCTTCGAAAATGTTCAGTTTTTTTCTACTTTTTTTGATTGTACAATCATATTTTTTAGGGACTCCTGCGTGATGTAAAATCCAATAGAAATTGTGATATATTTTACATTATGAAGATGGAAAAACAATCGAGATAACTTTCGAAAGATAATCCACCCGGGCCTCAACTTGAATTTAATTAATTATGAATTCTCACCTTTTTGTGAACTGAGTGCTGAGGGAACACTTAAGAGGGTTGATTATACCGTATTTTATTCCTTAAACTTCCATTCCTGACGACACATTGGACATAAACTGCTGGTTTGCTGAGAATGAAGCCACTTCATAATGCAATGAATGTGGAAACAGTGGGAACATTGTCCCCACACTGCGGATACATTTTAATTGCAGATTAATTGATATTGGAATTCTCTTCATGTCGAATATTTTTGATGCAGAGAGAGATTGAGTGCTACACTGAGAGGAAAACGACAGAGTTCTCAAACAAGTCTTACTTGTGCCAAAAAATAGTTTTTTCAAAATTATCAAAAAAGGATTTTTTATACCAAACATGCAAAGAGTGCGCCGTGATGGAATTTTTTTGTCGCAAAAATAGATTTTGTAGTTTCAAAAAAATTGTATTCACTACGCAAACAAAAAATCATTTCTAGCACTACTTCTTCATTATTCGATACTCCCGTGCGTATTTTGCTCCCGGGAAATATTCGTTTTATGTGAAACAAGTAATAGTAGTTTTTCTTTTCGCCAGTTCAATAATCACAGACAATAAATGAATCCTTAAATTAAATAATAATTATGTGATAGCAATCTTGTAACTTAGAGACGAAATGTTTCTTGATAAATTTTCCTCTATATGAGATATTTTCATCTTGAAAAGGCACCGTCTCGTGTGAATTATCCGCCTCTTGAACCGAATACTTCGTTGTTATCGAAAGCAGAGCAATTATTCATGTTCGAGACTTTCAAATTCGAATCAAACAATTCAGTAGCGAAGTAGTAAAACGGTTTAAGTCGACTTATCTCCCAGTTGAGTTTTTGCGGAATATTTCGGACTCTAAGGGAAATATCGAAATTTTCGTAATAACATTTGTTGTAGCTCTCCATCGGCTCTACAAATAAGGTGATAACAAAAATTTCGCTATCTCCCTCAGATTCCGAGATATTCATTGAAAACTGGTCAATAGTTAAAATTGACTTGTACCGTTTTACCACTTCGCTATTGAATTTATTTCTTCACAATATTCAATATTCAATATTCACACTCATGGGTCTGATCAATCTAGTTCGAAAGTGAAGACTTTTATGTCGTTGTAAATTAAATTTTCATTGTCAATTATTGTTTATTAATTTACATATTTATGATTAAAGATTAGAAAGATTTACTATTTATGATTAATATGCTTAGAGAGTTGAAACATAACGTTAGTTGATACGATTTACGATGAGACGTAGATTTATTTATTTTCAATTGCAATGACTAGATGCCCTGATGAATCAAACCCAGAGTTAACCCAAAGTTAACTCTGGGTTTGATTTATCAGGGTAGTTTATATTATGGCAAAATGATCCATTCTCACTTGAGAAATGGATTGATTATTTGATTTTTCACATACCTAAGGGGCAATCATCACCGGGAGTTTTGCAGTCTGGACAACTCGCATCAAATGGCATTCGACAAATTCCACAATTGTCGTCGTTAGCTATCCATCTCCAAGTGGCAACACCTGTCCAGCCTTTAAAGAAGAAATTCATTGTGAAAATTTAATCGTAATGTGGAATATCAAAATTGCAAGAATAATTTGTCTTGAAAATCACATTTTCTTGGTTAGGGAGATCATGTTATGGTGAATTACATGGAACTGTATGAAACTTACTTACTTTTCACTGTCACCTTCATGTTACCGGTAATTCTGAATGAGAAATGTATGAAGAGACAATGTTGAATAATTTATTGTTGATGAATCAAGTTATTCTGTGTGACAATTAGTTCCGGTGAAAATGTCGCCAGGTGTAACATTACTATGCTGTTGTTGTTGTTATTCCTTACTGGTTATATATGTCCCTTTTTATTTATAACCAATTTTTATTTATTACACCAATTCTTCTCCGATGTTTGTGTAAGGAGGTTATATTTTGGTTATATCCTCTCGAGAGAGGAGGCACCATATAATTTCCGGTTTCTGACCATAGGTTTGTTTACTCATATCCGGTGAATCCAAAGGTTTAAGATCCGATCAATTCGCCCCTCATGTATAGATATTCCAAATTATTATTTTTTTCCTCATTGAAGTAGTTTTGAAGAAAATTGCGAGCTAATAAAAAACATTTGCTAGTTAGTAATTTTAAAATAAATTTTTGAAAAATCACCCCTGAAAAAAAAGGCGTTATCCCCCCCTATTTCATTATTTCCNCATTATTTCCTAAAAATTTTATCACCAATCGGTAGCAAATTGTTTGAAGATTTTTGCGAGTTAAGAAAAAATTGTCAATGCACTCCTATTATTGTGTAAATTAACAATTCCAATTTCAACTGAAAACCAGAGTTGATGACCAGAGGTTGTAGCAGAGATGTCAAACAAAATATGAATGTTTTTTTTGGTTCAAATGAAAGAGCGGCTCGAAAAATGGCGTGCAGAAGTCTTTAAAGATGACAAATGTCTCTAAAGATGATGTCTGTTTTCAATTGAAAAGCGCAATTGTGACAACATTGTCCAGTGGGGTCTAGGAGTCTCCCCTGGTTCAAAACCATCTTTAGAGGCCCTAGCACGCCATTTCTCGATCCGCTCTTTCATTTGAGCCCAAAAAAACATTCATATCTTGTCTGACATCGCTGCTACAAACTCGGGTCTACAACTCGGGCCTTCAATTAAAAGCCCGAGTTGAAAACCCGAGTTTGTAGCAAAGCTGTCAGACAAGATATGAATGTTTTTTTTGGCTCAAATGAAAGAGCGGCTCGAAAAATGGCGTGCAGAAGTCTTTAAAGATGACAAATGTCTCTAAAGATGATGTCTGTTTTCAATTGAAAAGCGCAATTGTGACAACATTGTCCAGTGGGGTCTAGGAGTCTCCCCTGGTTCAAAACCATCTTTAGAGGCCCTAGCACGCCATTTCTCGACCCGCTCTTTCATTTGAGCCCAAAAAAACATTCATATCTTGTCTGACATCGCTGCTACAAACTCGGGTCTACAACTCGGGCCTTCAATTGAAAGCCCGAGTTGAAGGCCCGAGTTTGTAGCAAAGATGTCAGACAAGATATGGATGTTTTTTTGGGCTGAGATGAAAGAGCGGGTCGAGAAATGGCGTACTAGGGCCTCTAAACAAGACAAATGTCTCTAAAGATGATGTCTGTTTTCAATTGAGAAGCAAAGTTGTGGCATCATTGTCTAGGAGA